>NC_056730.1:300631204-300908704 GCF_019279795.1 Protopterus annectens | reverse complement strand
TGTGTCGGCAATTGCCTGGACTCTGCATAAGTGTGGCCCATGTGTTAGGGTAATCAGATGGGACAGTTGTACCACAGGAAACATCAGCCAGGCCTCTCTACAGGTAGCATATGCATAACAGCAAAAGTCCCCAAAAGGCATGCGTTGCAATGTGTACTGGTGTACCAAGACCACTTTGGAAACCTACAGACAGTATCAATTAAGATAAATGTGCTGCACAACCAACATCTCATCCCACCTCAGGCTCACCATCCCCATCTGTGCCTTGTCAGTGCCAGTGTACACCTGTATGTTTGCCATTCATTAGCAGGGACTAGGCTGGTACACATGGTGTTCAGAGTTTGGGACGCTGAAAAATGACACACATGTGTAGGCCATAGTTGTCAAGAATCTGCAAAAAGGCTGAGGGTGGGGAGGGGGTGTCATCCTGAAACACAACAGCGCACTGAAGCAGAGATCTAAAGCTTGGTAGGAATGGTTGTATCTGCACAGTCAAGATCATGAATTTTGGCAGACATAACCCTGACTCCATAGCAATAGTGATGGCACTGTGTGACCTCCAAGGGTTGTGCACATGAGTTGACCTTGCAGTCATGTAGAGTTGGGGGTCACTTATAGGGCAGAGTGACCAAATACTGGCAAATGCAGATGGCCATGCTAGTATACCCCTTCCATGTATAGTGACTGCTGTAGTACATATAACAGTAGGTGCAACAAACCATCATGATAAGGGTGTGCATGCATCTGCACCCACAAATTGTATGCATCTCAATCAGCATCTGCGCAACTAACACATTTGTTTGATACTGCATTTGACTGCACAGGTCATATGTCACATATCAGGTTCATGTAATATTAATATATGCAGTAATGTGGCCCCATGGCATATCAGGGAAGAGGGTGCCATATCAATAAGGGGGTGTACACTCCCCATAACCACAGTAAGGTTTGAAGGTTGTCAGTGTATTTGTATTTTATTGGCCATACATGCACCGCTGATGATGAGATCTGTAAATTAGACATCAGGCATTCACAAATGACATCTGTCCACATATCATCCCAGGTATGTGTTGGACAAACACATAGGGGCTATGAGCAGCAGAGCAAACATAACTGACACACATTTACACATTCAGCAATGGTGTGTACACCTGTGAGGTATGGTGCATAGTACATGCCAAGATGTTGAACAGGTGCACAGCAATACTGTGTATATGGGTGCAGTGTGTTCCAGGGGAAGGGGCATTACCTACTAACACAACTCATGCATCACAGAGATGTATAATGCTGCTAGCAGGGATTGACTACAGCTGCACTGCATGCATATGTCATGCATGTTGACAGATGGATAATGAGAGGTCTGTGCGTAATATCTTTTTGCAACCTCACCTGTAAGTGTGTGTGTGTGTGGGGGGGGGGGTGTTAATTTCTTTGTAAGTGCTATCTGGTAGAGTGGAGGGGGGTTGATGTATGTTGAATGCATGTGTATATGTGTGTGTGTGTGTGTGTGTGTGTGTGTGTGTGTGTGTGTTTACCTCTCAACTTCCCTTAGAAATCGTGCAGTACATGGACATGGTCAGACACATTAGACACCAGGAATACTGTACTGACATGTAATCTCAGGACAGCTGATACTATAATAAAGTCTGCAGCATGACAGATGCATTGGGAGGGAAAACTAGACACCAGGGATACTATTTTAATTGCAATCAGCAGAAAGGTTAAAGAATACCCATGTATGCAGCACTAAGGATGCATTGGGGAATTACTAGACAAGAACTGCGGTGGTGGTGCTGCGTTAGCTTTGTCGCTTCACAGTTAGACGTTGCCCATTTGATTCTCTGTTAGAGTGTCTTCTGTGTAGCGACATGCGTGAATGGGCATTCCTTCATTGAAGGTTGTGCATGAGACCCGGCAAGCCAGTACGTAAAAATCTACTGCCAATCTTTAGCGGACCAGAGTTCCGCTGTGGTGACCCCTAACCGGGAAAAGCCGAAAGACACAAACAAACAAACCAGAGAGTGTTTCCACATATTACTGTAGTCCACATGAAAAGTTAATAGAGCAACAGATATTGCATCTACGGAACAATAATTAAGTATGACACTCCTGTGCAGGACATTATTGAGTGAATGTAGTAGCCCATAACATATGGTGGCCATGCTCAAAATGTCTGGACAAAACCAGGGTGAACATTGCATGAAATCAGGGAGTCATTGAAAAAATTACTCCAATCAAGCTAACGAGTTAATGGAATAACAGGTCATGTTTTGTGATCACTTTTCTGAGCAATTAGAAGAATGATACATTAATGATTGGTATTATTGACTGTAATTATTCAAGACTGATGCAGGATGGTGAAATTAAGAGACAAAACTAGGGACATTCTGTAAAGTCAGGGACAGGTAAGTAGTATGGTGAAATGTCAGGGTGTGTGTGTGCATGTGTGTGCGTGTGTGTGTGTGCGTGTGTGTGTGTGTGTGTGTGTGTGTGTGTGTGTGTGTGTGTGTGTGTGTGTGTGTGCATGTGTGTGTGTGTGTGTACTGTTAAGCAATGATGTACAGGTCTTAAAGTGCATTTCTTGTCTTTCCTTCACAGGTGGCGAGGTGGGTCAGGGTCCCTGCTGCAGGCAATCTGATGTTGGTGTCCATACAGACACTGAAAATGATGATAGGTGTGTTGAGGCACAAGTGGGTTTGTCAGGGGCCGAAGCTGCACCATCGTTTGACATCCCACTGTTATCCACACCATCCCCGCACACAGTCACAATACATATTAATACCCCATCACCAGTGGCCATAGCTGAGGGACAGTTGGCAGTTGGTGGCATGGGACAGGACAATGTGGTATCTATGGCATGTGTGTCTGGACACAGCAGCCATAGCCGGATGTGCGGCAGGGTACCACATAGGCAGATGTACAGGGGTGCTCATTGGAGAGCTATTGGTCATCGTGCCCCTGGCAGAAGTGCCACATCTGGTACCACCAGACACATGGTTCAGGCCATCATGGAGGAGCAGGCACATATGGAATGGTACACCAGACAGGCTTTGAGGCTGCAGAGGGCTACTCATTCAGCTGTTACTGACAACATCCGTGATCTTGCAGGTGCCCTCTGATATTTTTCAGAGGTCATGGATAGACGGTTGGGTGAGATGGTGGGAATCCTCGACCGTGAAATGTCCATGCTTAAGCATATGGTGGGAGTGGTGTGATGGTCACGTGGACATAGGCCAGCAACATCAACAGCTGGCGGTCAACGTGGATGTGCCAGAACATGGAACCACTACCGTAGTGGCAGTACCAGCCACAGCACTGCAGGGGGGCACTGTTACACCACAGTAGGCCACGTGCATGTGTCCCTGACCAGTCCCAACAGGGACTCGGATCCAGCAGACAATATGTCATCATCAGGGGAGAGTACCATCTCGTGGCTTGTACCTGGTGATGCCCATAGAACCCCTGGTAGGCACAGTTCTTGTGCCCATGGCCAAAGATGGTGAACTGCACACCCTGCCAGGTGCAGTCTGTAGCTGTCCAACAAACCCCTGTATAGGGCAGCCACATGGCAGAACTGTGTGCATGCATACACACACGCAATACCAACACAACTAGGGCAACCCCATACCTACACACATCACATCACCACAGCCAAATTAATAATTAAACCTCCTCACTCACACACATGGTGTCAAATGTATGGTTCAGCCTAGGTCTCTGGCAAACCAACAACACACCCTGTGCATATATTTGACATGGCTTAGTGGTAAATCACTTTGGCTATGGTGTCCAGGGTCCTGGGTTCGAGCCTTGCAGAGGCATGTGATGATACCTGTGCCACATTCCTGTCATCCATAACATCGATGCAGGGACAGGCTAATATGGTTCTGATGCACAAGGTAACTGTACTATGGTGTACCAATGTAATGCTGTGTAACATGTTGTCAGCAGTAAAGTTTAATGCTTACATTTCAGGAAGTGTAGCTGTCCAGCCATGATGCATTATAGCTGTTATTAACACTGAGTGATTTTGGACTCCATAATATATTTCGTTTGTGTTGTAGGCGTCCAAGTGTCAGCAGGACAATGGTTTGCTTTTGTATCCCACAAGGGGTATGGCACTGTAGTGACACCTTGGTTGTGCCATATCCTGGGTACAGATGAACACATGGCACAGGTCTGTATAACAGTTACTGCATGTGCCACATGGCCAATAGGTCTGGGGGTGGTGCATAGAGGTGAGTGCATGGTGGCTGATGTCAGCAGCCCTTCTACAATGGACAGTGGTAAGTGTACTGGGTGGTACACACCACATGTTTGTGTGTAACACACACAGAGGCTTTGGTGTTGATGCAATACACAGAGAATACTGTACACATGAATGTATGTACCTGTGCAAGGAACCCATTGTAGCCTATGTAATTCCACCAGGACAGAATAGGCACAACAACACATTGGGAAATAAGCAGTCCGCTAGTTTAATGTCATTGATGATAGTACTTGCAGGGTATATATCCCCATCCCCAAAGTGCAATCCTCTACTCGGTAAACATAGGCGTGCTGGTGTGGGTGGCACAGCCCGACCCTTTCGAGGGTGAGAGGTGTTGTAGAACTGCAGATAGTGTGATAGACAACTACTTAACCTGTTAACATGAACTGTACAGTATTATGGCCAGCTAAGCAATGTGATACAATCAACAGTAACTGCAATGATGGTGGCTGTGCCCACAGGAGACACACCCAGCTATATATACCAACCCCAGTATTGCTGTACACCTATACAGTGGGGAAGAGGGCATTTACACATCTACCACTAGTTGTAATGGAATGTATTTCCACAGGATGATACCTGTGAAATGTTAGCATATACCAGGCAGTTCTCAGACAGATGACCTCCTGAGACATGTATATTCTGCAAACAGAAGTAGATTCCTTTACATGCATGCACACTCTTACTTGTCAACACTGGGACTAGACCCCCTACCTAGGTATGTAGTGCTACTGATGTGTGTGGCCTTAATTGCACACACCACACAGCTTTGAGGATGAGGTGTGTTCCAGGTTACATGTTATGTGAAGAACATCTCCAGGCCTGTACAGTATGGTAATGGGGATGTACTGATCGTTTACGGACAATACATAGTGTGACATACTGTCATATACACATTCACAAACACATATTCACACACACATCTGAGAAACCTGGGCGTATCAGTGCTAACTGCCTTGTCAGTGTGTCCATTATGTTACAGATAAGCTGCATACAGCACATGCATAAGTGGGCTGGATAGTGTTATCAGTTACCTGTATGGTTGATGGTGACAGTGGCCCCCGTACAGTGGAACATGGGGCATGTACTGGGGGTACCATGGTGTAAAGACAGTATACTCAGCACCCACACCCCCCGGGTGGATATTGTATGCACTGAAACCCATGATACCACTTTGACATACACACCATCACACATTGACCAGGACTGCGATACAACCCCTTGTCTATCCCAAGAGTGCTACTACAGGGATATGCATCTAATATATATGCCACAGGGATAGTAGGGTGATGCATTGTCATGGCTCTCCTACGGTCAGCAACATCAATATTCCTAATACTGTGTGGCAAGGTGTATTGTATTAGGAGAATGCAGCCTCAGAATGCTGTATCCTACAAATATACACACAGTCACACATACACACACTTGCCAGAACTCAAAGGGTATGCCTATCAACCCATTTGTACAACAGTGTTGTTCTGGTACTGCAAGTCCTAGGTAGCCCTTAGGGAAAAGAGTGTAACAAAGTACATGTAATGTCCGGTTCAGCAGCAGCCACATCTAACTATGACAATGGGGGATGCGGTGGGTGTGAAGGGCCTCAGGGTATTCTTAAATACAGGTCTACAAACACACAGACACAGTTATTCTCAGTAATGCACACATACACATTTGTCAGTACTGGCGTCCATCAGTGCAGGTGTTCATAGGTGTGTACCAGGCTATTTTCAATTGAGAGATGAGAAGTGTAGGGGATGTGAGTACAGTGGTATCATGCCACCTGCCATGTGTCAGCAGGCCATCTATCAACAGATACCACAGAGGTGATCCTCAGGGTGAGAGTTACATGCAACAGCCAATCATCTGGGTGCCTCTTGCAGAGGACAAGTTAGGTGATCCAGTTAACATGTATGAAATGTGTATTACATGACATGGTCAGTGTCTGTCTTGGAGACCTCTACCCAAGCATGTTCTGTTGACTGTGGTAGTGTAGTTGAGGTATCCATGGCATGCGGTGTGTACAGGGTGTGAATTCCTAGCTGTGGCATTCATAACACAGCTAGAGAGTCATGTCAGTGTCAGTCAAGCATAGATTGCCTGTAAGTAGCCAAGATGGATACCTGACATCTGTATATCTGTACAGAGGACAGACAGACATCAACTAGCCAACTGGCTATGCATTAGGGTGAATGTATTGACAGATAGATGTCTGACAGCAATAGGTATGCCAATACTACATAACAGCAGCCCTCATTGACATGTGCTGTACACTATGTAGTCTACAGTTAATTGCCACATGTCAGATCAATATCCAGAAGGAAATATTTAATGAGACACAGTTCACACACCCGGAACATGACAGTGAGGACTCAGAGTCCATCTTTGCATGCAGGTGTGTTTGGTTCCAATACTACAATCTGCAATCTACTCTTACTTGGGAATGCACTGTCAACAGTAGTAACGTAATAATACATTACATGCCAGTGTGACTGCATATAATCTGGGATACTACCCATGTATGTAACACATTCAAATGGAAAAGAGTGTTGTACAAGCCATATATACTCAGGTGTCCCAGACAGTAGAGTAACACCCCTTGCTATTGTAACGACAGCACATAAACGCATATGTACATGGCATTAAATACACTTATTAAAGATGTCATTACCCTGCTATTTTATCAGACCGGAATGTGAGCACTGGTTACCAGGGCTGAGTCATGCTTAGCAGGTTTCAGCATTGCTGCATATGTTGTTATATCTAAATATACACATATCAGATAAATACTGTGTAATACATCTGGGAAGGTATATACAACAGTCATGTTTATACATAAGTATATATATATATATATATATATATATATATATATATATATATATATACATATGTAGATATATGTGTACATGTACATACACATATATATTCATATATATGTATTTATATAAATATGTATATTGCATTATATATATGGTCACATATAGATATATCTGTATATATATATATATATATATATATATGTGTGTGTGTGTGTGTGTGTGTGTGTGTGTGTGTGTGTGTGTGTGTGTGTGTGTGTGTGTGTAAATGCATATGTGTGTAAATGCATATCATATATATATATATATATATATATATATATATATATATATATATATATATATATATATATATATGTATATATATACACACACATAGGGTCTATATTTCATATCCGAACGCTTAAATGTTTGAATCGCTAAAGATCGACCATTAGCAATTGAATATTTAAATGTTCAAATATGAATAAAAATTAAAAAAAACAAAAAAATATATAAAAAAAACTAAAGGGTGTAAGCAGAGGGGCAAGACCACCTGCATCCCCCACTACTTAAATATACCAACTCCAAGATCGTGCTACAGTGTAGGGAATGGGAAATTTCCCATTTCCACACTGTAGTGTACTGAAGTGCCATCTCGGAGTTGGTATATTTAAGTAGCGGGGGGGTGAATGGGGGCTTGTCCCCTGCTTAAACCCTTTCCTTTTTCTTTTTTCATTTTAATTTTATTTTATTTTATTACATATTCGAACATTTGAATGTTCGATCACTAAAGGTCAATCTTTAGCGATTCGAACTTTTAAGCATTCGGATATGTAATATAGACCCTATATATATATATATATATATATATATATATATATATATACATATATATATATATATATAAATATTTATTATATATATATTATATATATATATATATATTTGGATATATATATATATATATATCTATATATATATATATATATATATATATATATATATATACATATATATATATGTAAATGGAACCACTACCAAATACCGAACACTCACTCTGCTGATGCCCAAAATCCCGAGACCAAACAACTGAAACACTACAATACCGAAAAACCAAAACCACGAAGTTCAAACTACCGAAAACTACACAAAATATACACCACACACAGACACATACACACACATTCCCCCAAAACACAAACACACAAACAAACCTACAGACAAGCAGGGGGGCAACCCCCCTTGCACTCCCCATGTGGGGGGGTTGTGCCCCCCAACCCTGCCTACTTAAATATTCTAACTCCAAGGTCGCACTACCCAGACAAACACATCAATACACCACCACACACCTACATCCCCCCTGCACACACGCATCACACTCACAACACACACTTACACACTAAACCTCTAACCAACACAGTTAAACAGAAATACTTACCTGCCCTTCCACCATACTGCAACAGCAGAAGCGCGAATTTCAAACTCCCGATAGTCGGGATTTTGAAATTCGCGCTTCTGGTCTTTCAATAGTTTGGTATTTCAATCTTTCGAGATTATGTAGTGTTCCAATGTATATATATATATATATATACATATATATATATATATATATATATATATATATATATATATATATATATATATATATATATATATATATATATATAATCTATATATATATATATATATATATATATATCTTTATCTATCTAGATATATATATATATATATATATATATATATATATATCTTTATCTATTATATATATATATATATCTTTATCTATATATATATATATATATATATATATATATATATATATATATATACATACATACACACACACACATATATGTTTAACATATGTCCAGAACATGTAGTGGAGTCATACCTCAGCACCAATAGTGGCAACCTCTTAGTGCAAGGGGATGTCATGTAAGTCCTGCAGGTATAAATGTAGACTGCTGCTACTGTAGCAGGGGTTGTCGTAACAGAAATGTGTGTGTGAAGTCACATCTGATATTGACATGTACACGATCAGTTACTGACAGACATCCTAAGATCATCATAGTACAGTACCACAGATATCACAATAATGTTCCTGTGGAATACAGAAGAGATATGACCAATAAATGTGGACAGTCTGACACCCTCTGGTCATTCCAGAGATATACACAGAACCCCTTAGTGCAAGACGTGTGGACCAAGCCTGACAAAGTGGATGTTATCAGCCATGTAAATGGGTATATCACGTAAATACTGGACTAGATATGTTCACACAGTTTATGCATTCACACACTCCTGTATGACCTAACGCATGATAACTGGAGGAGCAGAGGTCACAAGCCCACATACTACCACTAGTTAGTGACATACATCTGTACAGTCCCCCACTGCTTTGTTGGAAATACACAACAGTTATGATGGCCCAGGAGCAGTACATCTGACAAATATCTGGACATGACATCACACTAGGTAAGTACACTGAGCTGCTAGGCATGTCACAAAGCATTGTGCAAACTACAGGCAGACTGCCACAACACTGACCTACATTTCTTATAGGGGAATACACATGTACCTGCAAATATAGCAGGCTCTACAGGCATGTAACAGCATGGAGTAACAGACACCTGTGTGAAAGCGCATACCCACAACAAATCTGTACACAGCCACAGCCACATATGGTAAGCATGCTTAATATTACAGTATATGGACTGTCTGATCAACACCATCCTCATATGTGCCAATCAAACACTAACCCTACATATACTTGGCCAATACACAGTGTCTTCCGATGCCTGACTGTGGTATGGGACATGTGTGTGGTTTGACCATACAGACATGTACACCGATAGGGTACCATACACTGGAGTAGCATGCAACATCAGATAGAACAGGACCATGAACAATAACATCTACCACAGTCTGTACACAGGCCAAGTCGCAATAGCCACTCTGTTGACAATCACAAGAAGTACACAGACCTCACTACTGTACACACTGCAACAGAATGTCCAGGTGTTGTCCTCAAATATAAGCCCTACTATACATAACATGTCTAGCAGTCTGATATCTCACTGGCTTGTTATCAGGTATGATGTCATTACTACTGATGTACTGCACATATGCACCTCTTACTGCATGACATATGCACAAAGGTTGACGGAGTTGTGGCTGGAGGCACAAACACAGTGCCAATATTGACATGTTCCTGTGATAAACTCATACGTTTACTGGTATAACAGAGTTTGTTGTGGCATATGTCTTCTGAGGGATATGAAGTCAGTAACTCTCATGGCTGTCACCATGTACTGACTGCAATCCTCAAACTATGCTACTACATTTCTAAAGTTAGGTCATCTGTGGGTAACACAACACATGTAAGACTCCAAACACTGGCCAGTCTGCAGATAGCCCTACAGGTGAGAGTTTCCTCAACCACATAACACTGTCATGACAGGTATTACATCATGTAGACCAGCCATATCCACACAAACCCTGTTAAACCAACATTACTTCAAATGAAGAAGAGCAAGACTTACATTCTGTACTCATGTCTGGAACATCCCCCTCCTGTTTGTTGGCCTGTCTCCACAGTGTATGTTGCAAGAGGTATATCCCACTACCCTCTGTGATGCTGTTTGCCAAACACCAACATGAAGTGCTGCTTACAGTGAATGAAAAGGGCCAACACCCACATGATGTTCCTAGTTATAGGAGTGTGTTTCCATGCAATTAGCTATGGGAATGTTACCACAGCTGTTCCCCATGCAATCAGCTAGTGGGGGACTGCAATTCATACACAGGCCATCAGCTGATCATGAGCATCACTTTCAAAACACAAGCTGCTGCCAAAGCAAAGCAGGTGTACTTTTCAACATCCACCAGAGAGGGAGTGAGAGAAACAGACAGAGACAAAGTAAGAAAAGGAAGGGGGTAGGAGAATAAGAGCTAAGTATATTTGTGTCACACACTTACCAGTGCAGGGTTTCAAACCCCTGCCTGACTATATATTGGTATTACACCTTTATGCAGTTATTGCATGCACCACAGAGCCTACATGTTGGAGAGCTGTCCAAAGGTATCTTTGAAGGTGAGTGACATCAGCAACTCTGATAAAGGAGGGATAAGGTAGGTGTAGTACATGTGCCTGTCCACAAAAGCAGGTGTCAAGTATGACACAGCCACAATCTCTCAGGGACTCACACACATTATCACAGTTGGCAGGGTCAGGATTAGAATACATAACTAACTAGTTTGCTACAGTACAGTATTACACAGGTATCACATGCACCACAGACGTTATCAGGCTGACATATGGGCAAAGGGTATGTCAAGGTGACTGACATCAGAAGGCATGCTTCAATAGGGCAATGGAAGATGTGGTGAGTGTGAATGGCTTCCAAATCATTAATCTCCACACACACACACATACACACACACACACACACACACACATACACACACACACACACACACACACACACACACACACACACACACACACACACACACACACACACACACACACACACACACACACACACACACAGGTTTGCCAGTACTTACACGCATGGGTTCATTGCTTTATAGGTGTGCAGTGGTTGACAGTGCCAGAAGGCTGTACAAGGCTAGGCAAAGGGTATACATTGGCATCAGGCCACATGGCAATGGTCTGCAGTGTGGCTCAGGGGTGTAGTCCCTGGATTGGCACACATAGGTGGTATTGTATTAACCATCCACTCATCTGGGTTACTATTGTAGGTGGCCAGAGCTGTGCAATGCTTACCATGTATGTGTTCTATACTCCATAACATAGGTAATATCTGTGATGTGCACATGTCCCACATGCATGTTCTGTGACATGTGGAAGTGTAGGGTGAAAAAGAATGAGTTTAGTTTTCTTGGGATTCAGAAAAAGATGAGCATTTGTGAGCCAGGATGCAATGGCAGTGAAAGACTTTTATGTGTTGGAGAGTAATTCAGGAAGTGTATGAGAGGTAGAGGTAATGGTGAAATCATCAGCATATTAAATGAGGGTTACAGGGGAAGAGGCAGTATGCAACTTGTTTGTGAATATATTAAATAGTAAGGAACCTAGGATGGAGCCTTGAGGGACTTCTTTTGTGTTATGAAGAAAGGGTGAAAGTTTGTGTAACCATTTTACAGCTTCTTTCCAATCTTGGAGGTAACTTTGAAACTAATGTACTGTTGTATGGGAGAAACCTAGGGTGAGAAATCATGTCAAAGGCTTTAGAGACGTTAAGGAATACTGTAAATGCATACTTTACTGCCTCTCTGGCCCTATTCATGGTGTTGGTGAAGGATATTAAAACCATAGATGTGCTATAACCAGGTCGAAAGCCATGCTGAGTTTGAATAACTGATTATTTGGGTCTACTTTAGAACGCCGAAAATTAAAATATTGACCGCTCACATGAGTGAAAAATCAGGAATTCGATATTTCGTTTTTTGGATCGCAGTACACTGAAGATCAGAATATTTGCCCTTTCCTCACTGTGATGCGATCTCGGAGTAAGAATATATATTTACTGGGGGTGTGGGGGGTGCAGCCCCCCACAATAGGGATTTTGCATTTCTGATTTTTCGCTCATGTGAGCGCTCAATATTTTAATTTTTCATTGTTGTAATATAGACGATTATTTTGAAATAAGTATTGCATTAACTGTTGGTGGATACATCTTTTGAGAATTTTGGATATAGGTGATAAAATGGATATGGGGCAGAAATTGGACAGTTAGGTGGAATTTCATCTTTGTGGATGTTGGTGATGTGAAATAATTTCCATATGGCTGGGACTAGGGATTAAGATAGAGATCTATTGATTAGGATACTGATTGGATAGGTGACTGAGTCAGTGGCAAGTTTAAGGTATTATAGTGGGAGATTATTTGCTGAGTTGGAGAAAGGTTTTAGTTCGAGTAGTAGTCCTTTTATGGTAGCTGTTAGTATGGGCTGAAATAAGAAAGATGTTTTGTTGTTATTGTGTAGATTGTGTGCATTGTTGTGGACAGGGTCAGAGCTAGATAATGAAATGTTAGTGTCTGAAATGGTGGATGAGTGGGAGTATAGTGCTGGAGGTATTTGTTAGTAAGTTAGTTATGGATTTTATAAAGTTTTTATTAAAGTTTTTAACTATCAGGGATGGAGGGGCATTAGTTGATGGGGAATGTTCTTTATTTGTATCTGGGTTGAATAGGGTTGATAGTGACTGCCAGAATTTTGGGGGGTTGCTTTTGTGTTAGAACTGAAGGTGTGAGTAATAGGATTTCTTATTTTTGTTTACTAGGTTTGTCACGTCATTACAGAGTTTTTTTGAAATGGATGAGATTATGTTCTGTTTTATTTTGTTTCCAGGTGTCCCAGCCTAGATACCTTTGTTTCATCAGGTTTTTACAGTTTTTGGTAAGTCATGGAGCTGTATTCTTTTTAATTATTTCTGTGCATATAGGGGCAAGGGTATCAAGTATGTATAAGAAGGTGGTATTGAAGTATAGGATGGCGCCATTGAGAGATAGCGGTTTCAGGAGTGTCCAGTTTATTTTTTGGAGTACATTTTTGTTGACTGAAGTTAGATAAGTTTCTGACTGATTTCAGGGTATGTGTTTTTAGTTCGTGGGTGTTGGTTCTAATGGCAAATGTGGGTAGATGGTCATTAAAGGAAGTAGAGAGTGGGCTTGAGGAAGAAAAATTTGTTAGATGAGATACTAGGATACAATCCAGTGCAAATTGGTGAGTGAAATTTTTATTATACCAACTTGAGCTTTTGATTAGCTGGGAATAGTCATACAGGTTAATACTATTATTGGGGGAGTGAGATGCAATGGAATGCCAATCAATATTTATGTCTCCTAGGATGACTGTCTCATAGGTTCATAACTTCATAGGTGAGTACTAGGCTAATGGCCCTGGAGCCAATACATGCATAGCCCAAGAATATCCCCAGCCATCCTGTTGCCAGACATTAGTACCTTGTGCCCCTATCAAGCAAGGCTGTTGAAGTGATCCCCGGGGTGAATTTCCTGTTACCCATCCATTCATCAAGATTTTTCTCGAAGAGAGCTAGTGAAGTATAATGCTTGACATGAATGGGGAGTCTATTCCAGAGTAGGATAAGTCTCTGGGTTAGGAACCTGTCCCTCCAGCAGGTTCTGTTTATTGTGGTGATGAGGTTGAGGTCTTTGGAATAAGTGGTGCGGAGGGATTGAGACATTTTCAGATGAAGCATGTCAAGTAACTCTGGGTAAGACATGGCTTTGTATGCCAAGCAGAGATTGCCTCTAAGTAGGTGATATGAGACAGAGTAAAGCTGGAGTTTTTTTGAGTCTGTCTGTATGGGGCATGTCTTTGAGTCCTAGAATCCTCTTTGTGAGACATTTTTGTGGCCTCTCTATTTGCTGTAGGTGTCTAGTGAGGTGTATGCCAAATGGGGCATTGTACTCTATAATGGGTCTAATGAGGGATGAGTAGAGAGGGGTAATGACTTCTTTCTTCCTGGATGAGAAACCTTTTGTAATGAGGTGTGCCACATAGAAGGACTTTCTAATGACAGTGGCAACATGGTTGTCAAAGGAGAGGTTGCTATCTACCTGTGTCCCTAGGTCTCTTATCACACCTTGGGAGTTGAGAGGGCTACTGACGATGTGATAGTTTGTGGGCACCATGATTTTCCTGAAGGGGATGATGATGCAATTTTTAGTATTGAGCTTAAGACCATGGTTCTGGAACCAGTTGTTGGTCTCTGTGAGGCCTTTTTGTAGGATGTCTACATCAGCTTGAGAACCAATAATAGCTCCCAGTTTGCAGTCATCCACAAACTTGGTTAACCAGAGTCCCTTGGTTTTGGCCTGAACTTCAGAGAAGTAGATACCAAACAGGAGAGGACCCAGAACAGATCCCTGTGGGACTCCACTTGTAACTGCCCAGTAGTCGGATTTGGAGTTCACTACTTTCACCATGTGGGATCTGTCCATGAGCCAGTTGGCAACCCATCTTATGATGTAAGGGTTCATGCCTAGGTTAGTGAGCCTATCAATGATCCCTGAATGGGGAATGGTGTGGAAGGTCTTGGGTAGATCAAGGTAGGCTGTATGGACTACCTTGTCTTCATCAACTGCCCTGATGACAGATTCGAAGAAGTCTATTAGGTTGAGCAGACATGCTCTACACTTCACAACCCCAAACTGTGAGGGATCTAGGGTTTGAAGGTTTCCTATATCCTTATTTATAAGGTCCATAATGATGCACTCCATGGCCTTACAGATCAAGCTCATCAGGCTGATGGGGTGTCAATTCCCAGGGTCAGAAGTTGCTCCCCCTTTGTGTAGTGGGATGACTGTGGCAGTGCACAATTCAGTAGGAACAAAGCCTGAAGTGAGGCTGTGGTTGAATATGGGACTCAGGTGTGGGCCAGTTCCCTTTATAATTCATGCAGAACACAGCTACTTATATTATCAGGTCCAATGGAAGCCATATTTTTGGCTTTAGACAGTCTGGCTTCTACCTGTGTAGCCATGATATTAGGGATTTGGCATTTCTCAGGTATTGGGATGGGCCTTTAGGAGGTAAAGTTTGCACTAAACCTGTCGGCCAAGATATTGGCAATATCTGTTGGTTCAGTATAAGTGGTGCCATTGTGCAGTAGCACAGAGCACATCTGCGTATTGTTGTGCAGATTTTTGACATAGCTAAAGAATGCCTTGTGGTTATCTCTAGTATATGTAGCAATTTTGTTTTCATAACTAGCTTTGGAGGATTTGATGAGGGATCTCAGTTTTTTGCTGAGACTTACAAGGAAATGTTTCCCAACTTGGGACTTTACTTTTTTCTGCAACAATTTTTTCCTCCTGTTGTAGAGTTTGTTAATGGCTGTGAACCACCCGATTGGCTTCCTTTTTTTGGAGGTCAGGATCTTGGTTCTGTTTGGTAAGGGCTGATCCATGCACTTGTGTAAGTGCTCGTACAGTGCCTTGGTGTATGATTCAGCAGCCATGCATCCATTCTAAATTTGTATGGATGACGTAACGTTTGACATTTCTGTCTTTAGAAGCTCAAAATTGGCTTTGGAGAAATTCTTCACTGTGGTTTCCTTCATGGGGTGGTGAGGGTGGGATTAGGATATCAACTGTGATTAACCTGTGGTCAGATCTTACCAGGGAGGAGTTCATTACTGGTGTAGAAAAGCAGTTCTCCCATGTTTGGAGCGATCAAGTCAAGTACGTTTCTACCTCTGGTAGGGGTCAGAATGAGTTGGTCCAGGGCATTGGAATTAATGAATTGCAGAAGTTGTTTGGCAAATGAGTTAAAATGGAAGTAATTTTCCCAGCTAATGGAGGGGTAGTTAAAGTCTCCCAGTATAAGGGTATTAGGTTGAACCTTAATGCTTTCCAGGGTGTTCCAGAATGTGGAGTGGGGGTCTTGGGACATTGTGGGGGATCTATAGCAGGCTACAACCTGGATTGCAGTTTTATCAAGCGTTAGTTGTATCTGAAGTATCTCTGATGCATTATGTTGGGCAACTAGTCTGGAGGTGTGTGTATCCTTTATGAAGATGGGTACACCACCACCTTTGGGGCCTCGGTCCACACCTCCTTTAGGGCTTTGTTCTAGATTTAGGGGCCTAAAGGTGTGTTATGCATTGTAACCTGGTAGTGCTGGGGTGCTCTCTGGCGCCTTGAACCAGGTCTCTGTTACTGCACAGAGGTCGATGTTCTCTAGTTTATGGAGTGACTCGAGTGATTGCATTTTGAAATTTAGACTTCTAGCATTGAGTAACATCACCCTCAGGCTGTATTTGCTTGCAGTTGTTATGTGGTAAATTTGTCTTCAGGGCATTGCCTAAAAAAGGCACTATAGGGGTGGCAAGAGCCTTGGTCAGTATCCGGAATCCTATGGTTGATAGTCGCAGGCCATCTCTGGCAAAGCATCGAGGTCTGTCTATCACATCATCCCAGGCAGACAGATACTGGATCCCCTTTGAATGACACCAGACATTTAGCCAACTGTTAAAGTCAATAATTTTCTGCTTGCACTGTGGTATCTTTCTGAGTGACGGTAGGATGCTACTCAGGGCTAGGGTTATACCTGCCTGGGCTACAAGATCTGAGAGCTCCTCCATGTCTCTTTTCATGTAGTCCAGGGAGGAAAGTCTTAGGTCATTCACACCAACATGGACAATGACAGAAACATATTTGTACTTGTTGTGGAGAGACCCAAGTGCATGCATTATGTGGCGAATCCTGGCATCTGACAGGCAGCTGATCGCAACTTTCTCCTTATTCAACTTAGTGAGCGGAACGTCAGTTTGCCTAACTATTGAGTCACCTATGACTAATTTATTGGGTAAACTGTTTTCCCATAGGGGCTTAGGCTGAGTGGCATACTGTTTATGTGGGCTATGTGTCTCAGGAGTTGTGTTTGGATGAGATGGTTGCTTGCATTTCTGCCTTGGACGTCTTTGTTTTTTGGGAAGATTTTTAATGAGACCCATCGCAAAAGTGGGTGTGTTTTGTGTTGCTATGTGTGAGGTGTGGTGGTGTGTGATCCAGGGAGCTATGTGTTCTATGTGGTGTGATGTATGTGTTAACATTCTCCTCTTGACTGGCTAGCCCATTCTTAATTGGAGAGAGCATGGCCTCTAGTCTGGCTATGTAAGTGCATCTCTCACAAGTAGATTTGTTTGGAGGTAGGAGGAGAGGGTTGTCTGTGTACATGAGGCAATTGCTGCATTGCCTCAGGATGCCCAGGTTCACCAGGTTAATAGGAGAAAGCAAAGGGAACTGATCTTTAGACATGCCTGGATAGGTGCTTGGTTATTAAGCACTGAAGCTGTTGGATATTACTTTTAGTGCAGTAGAAGATAGTGTGCTTACAATAACTGCTGCAAGATGTTCTGAGCAAATACTGGGTTTAGAGGTCTAGTTTTGAATGCTCAGAGATGAAAGCTAGCAAGACCTAAGGGAAAATTTGAAGAGCAGACTTTAAGGCACTGGTAATAGTTTACCCTAGCTTAGTGGGACTGTGTGACGTGCAAACCCATGCAAACACGGGTTTTAAGTCAGAAAGTTAAAAGGGATAGAAGCAACCCAAAACTGCCAATAAAATACAATTCCTGAGTTGGAAACCACTCCTCTATTGATAGATATTCTGCTAAGAGCTTACCACTCTCACTGATAAGCAGAAAGACTTCCTTCTATCTCAGCAAGGTCTGGATAACTCAGAAACAGAAATGTTGTTTCTTGTTGTTTCTTTTGGCTTTCTCGGTTAGGGGTCGCCACAGCGGAACTCCGGTTCGCTAAAGATTGGCAGTAGATTTTTACGTGCCGAGTTGCCAGCCCTGACACACAACCTTCAACAAAGGTACGCCCATTCACGCATGTCTCTATACAAAAGATGCTGTAACTGAGACTCAAACAGGGCAATGTCTATCTGTGAGGCGACAACGCTACCGCAGCACCACCACCACAGTAACTCAGAAACACAAATACAGTCCTGAAATCAGTAAATTTGAGAGCCAGACTATTCTAGTTTGAGAAAAAGGTGGGAAATGAGCAAGTAGATAGAATTTTATTTGTTGATTTTTTTTGTCACAGAAACAAGAAAACAGTAAATGCAGCAATAGAAATCACTTTTAAGACTCTAAAAGGCTAGTGCACTTGAGTGTGTAGCCTGTAACAGTAAATGAAGTTGAAAAAGTATTCAATAAAGTGTAGTAGGCAAAAAAATCAGCAAAAGACAGTTAAATTAAATGCCAAGGCTTGTAAAATAGCTGCAATAAAGTGTGGCAAGCACAATTAAGCTAAAGAAAGGAAATGCAGGTACTTATGATCAATCAAAGTCTCTCTCTCTCTTCTTTTTGCTGCTGTAGAACACTGCAAATTGCCCAAACATGATCTACTGAGGTAAAACAAGCCTAAAACCGCACAAACAGGGGTTGTTAAGTTAGAAAGTTGAAATGGATAGAAGCAGCCCAAAATGGCCAATAAAATACAATTCCTGAGTTGGAAACCACTCCTCTAGCAATAGATAGGCTGGTCAGAGCTTATCACTCCCACTGATAAGCAGAAAGACTTCTTTCTACCTCAGCTAGGTCTGGATAACTCAGAACACAAAATACAGTCCTGAAATCAGCAAATCTAAGATCCAGACTATTCTAGTTTGAGAAAAAGGTGGGAAACAAACAAGTAGATAGGATTTTTTTGTCACAGAAACAAGAAAACAGTAAACGCAGCAATAAAAATCACTTTTAAGGCTCTAAAAGGCTAGTGCACTTGAGTGTGTAGCCTATAACAGTAAATGCAGTTGAAAATGTATTCAGTAAAGTGCAGCAGGCAAAAAAATCAGCAAAAGACAGTTAAATTAAATACCAAGGCTTGTAAAATAGCTGTAATAAAGTGTGGCAAACAAAATTAAGCTAAAGAAAGGAAATGCAGGTACTTATGATCAAGCAAAGTCTATCTCTCTTCTTTTTGCTGCTGTAGAACTCGGCAAGATGCCCAAACATGATCCACTGAGGTAAAACAAGCTCAAGCCCATGCAAACATGGGTTTTTAATTCAGAAAGTTGAAAGGGATAGAAGCAGCCCAAAACAGCCAATAAAATACAATTCCTGGGTTGGAAACCACTCCTATAGCGATAGATATGCTGCTGATTGATTGTTTGGGATGTCCAGGATAGTATATCTTCCAGGACAGATATATTGTGTCCTGGTGGAATGTATACTACTATGATTTAGATTATTTTGGTTTCCAAAATGGTGGTCGGCTAGTGAACAGCTAACACACAGGGCTCCTCATTTCATTTACTTTTTCTAAATCTTTTTTATATCACAAAAAGCTTGGGGACGTCTGTACAAACAAAGAAAGACTCTACATTCTCATCACTTGGATTATCCAACATCTCTAGCTTCTGTAATATCGTAAGACAGACTTAAATTACTTATCCTTCTCCAAAGTGTAATACTCACAGAATCTCACAAGGCCTGCTCTCAGCTGCATCATCCAGAAGACCACATGGCCAGACAGTTAAAAACTTCAAATGAACCTAGTACAATGGAGACACAAACAACAAAAGCCAAATCTTCAGCAATTTTTTCACCAGAAAAGGAAAATTTATCTAAAAGACAAAAAACAAATAAACAGATCATGGAATCTAACAAAAATATTTCCAGTATTAATGAAGATCCCAGCTTCCACATGGATGAGTTAAAACAGGCCCTGCAACCTATACATTCAGCTATACAAAACTTCTCGGAACAACTTACTACTATAGGAAAATCCATCAGCCAAATTGCTGAAAGAGTGGACACACTTGAACAGAAAACTCAGTCAAATGAACTTCAAATACAATCCCTTACTGATGTTATAAATGCCAAAGCTACTGCCATAACAGATCTGCAACTGAAACTCACTGATTTGGAGGCAAGAAGTAGAAGAAATAATATTCTAATAAGAGGTCTCCCAGAGAACTATTATAATCAAGGCCTTCTTAACATCACTAAGCAGATATTTGAATCACTTTTACACCTTGATGGAGAGAATCCTGATATCATTATCGAAAGAGCTCATCGTGCACTCTACAAGCGTCAAGACACCTCTATTCCCCGACAAATATATGCAAAGCTGCTCAACTACCAAATTGCTCAAAAGATTCTGTCTGCAGCCAAAAAACATAAAACTTTTATGTGGAACAACAATAAAATTACTTTCTCACAAGATTTACCCATTGCCATTAAAGAGAACAGACAGAAACTGGCCCCGTTTTGCTCAGACCTCATCAAAAGGAACATTTGTTTTCAAATGCGTTTTCCGAATACTCTCATCTTCTACGTGAATGACATTAAATTCTCAGCTACTTCACTAAGCGAAGCAAGCGAAGCCTTTATTAAGGCTTTTGGCAAATCTCCAGTTACTTGAAGTTACACCTCCGAGAGATATTTGGCTCTTAGACCGTGTATAGAACTCTCTGACTTACCTGATGTCATGGTGTTTAATCCGCTTGCTAACGCAACATAAGTCCCTCTATCTCCTTATGGTTTTTGTACTCCTTTTGCCATTAAACACCTCATAATGAGTTCCGTTTTTGTTGTTAAGACCTTTGTTGTTGGGTAGGAACACATTCGCGACTTCTTGTGTGCCACAGGGTCTCATTAGTATGTAACCCTCATGAGCTCTTGTAAATACGCTCGCTAACACTGCTTGCGCTTATAGCGCATCTTACAGTTACCAGCCCTAGCACGAACACTCACACATTGCCAAATAGCTCTATACCTTATACTATGAGCTGTAATAACTAAACTTTCCTTAAATAGATGACCGGAGACTGATTATGTTCAGGTAACCTTACTTCCAAGCACATTTTTTGCCTAGCAGGTCTCCGATTACTTTTTTCTTTTTTGCTTTAGACCAACGACTTGTTATCGCTCTTGAGTTTCATAATAAGGGACACTTCCTATTTTCATCTATTTATCTAAATTGTCGCTACTCTTATTACTTCATGGCTACTCCTAGATGTAATCACACACAGTAAATAGTTCTTTTGAGATATGCTCTCTTATGGTGTCTTTTATAAATAACTTGGGAATGCAGCTTTCTGTCTTTATCACTATCCAACAGCTAAGCTTACAGGAAAGGGTCTGTGAGGCTCATCCTTCATTGCAAAAACTATTAGCCTAAAGATACTGAGAGATAGAGAGGCCTCCCTATCCTTAACAGTGTCATTTTTTATACTCAGGATAGATTACAATCTAAACCTTTACACTTGCATTAGATTTATTAGTAGAATTTGCCCATGAATGTTTTAGATATGTATTTGTTAGTGGTTATAGCTGTCTGATTATCTATTGGTTTCGGCACACTTCATCTCTCAAACTCCTGTTTTTTAGATCCTATACACTTTCCTGACCCTCACATTCTATTACTTTTGCCTCACAAATTATGTACTTCATGGGCTACTGTGAGTATTTTATGGTTTGCCCCCCAAATGTACACAGATCTGTACCTATTTTATATAACTATGCTTATAGAGTGTTTCATGCTGCATAGTTACAGCTTGCATACGAAACCATATCTAATCAGCTGCCTACTTATATAACTATTTATAAATAGCTGTAGGCTTTGGATCTACACCTGCTATGTGTCTAGAGTATGCTTTTTAGCTAATATTCTATCTCACGTTGTCAACTGCAGTGTTTTACTATAAATTTATTATCTTTTTTTTAATATTGTTCTTTTTGATTCCTTTAGCTCTCTTACTACCACATAATTTTATTGCAAAAGAGAACTGTTCTACCCACGGACACTGCGTCACATTAAAGATATAGAATCACTCAGGAATGTTTTTTTTTCTTCTCTCTCTGTGTACAGCTAAATATCAGTTCAGTGCTCTTTAAATATTACTGGCTCTTACCCTCTGCTTTAATATTCTAGAATTTATATACAAAAGTCATATATGTTATTTGCTGTTTAACATGTCTGTTTTTTTTTTTCTTTGAATTAATGATAACTTAGGACTTCCTATAGCTTACTTATAACATTAATATTTAGTCACTTGGATGCTCTTGTGTGTTTTGTTGGCATCCTAAGTTGACGCTTTGTTGGAATTATAGTAATTTGTACATATGTATAATATTGTTCCGGTTTTATTACGTTTTTTTTATACTTCTTTTTTCAAGGGGTTTGGGTGGTTAGGCACTGGGGACAGTAAGAAGAAGTATGCTGCTACCTTTTCAGTTATGTTTAAATTGTTTCTAAAAACTGTACTTTTGCAGATATATATATACACCTCAACCTATTAAATCTTATAGCAATTCTTTCACAGCACTCTCTCCTACACCTTTATTCTTTAACAATCACTGTTTTCTATAATGCTACATTAATCCCAGCTGACTGTTTGTTTCCATGAGTTGGACTATAGATAGTTGGAATGTTAAAGGTTTACAAAACCCTGCAAAAAAAAAAACTATTACTTCATCTTTTTTTTAAATCCCAGGCCAATATCTGTTTCCTCCAGGAAACTCATTTGTCAAAAGAAGGTTGGGACAAAATCTCTACCAGGAAATGGATTAGAACTATCATAGCTGATGGGGATAGTACAAACTCCAAGGGGGTTGCTATTATAATCAAGAAACAATTTCAGGGCACCATAAATCTAATCAAATCCGACAAAGATGGCAGGTGGTGCTATTTTATCTCTATTCTCCCTGACACTTCCAAACCAGTTCTCTTTCTTAACCTCTATGGACTGTGCTCTCAACAACACACCTTTATATTAGAAATCTATAACATCCTTAATTCGTTCCAAAATTATCTATATATAATAGGTGGAGATTGGAATGCTGTTATCAATCCTAACTTAGATCGCACCAGTAATTCTTTATCATATAACTTTCAAGCCTCATTAGCTTTAGAAGAACTTATTTCGAACTTTAACCTTATAGACACTATTGCATTTAGTAATATCTTAACTAAGGACAACCTATACACCTTCTACTCCAGTTGTCACAAATCATGGTCATGTCTTGATTTTTTTATTGTCTCTAACTTCTTTTCTAAATTTAACAACACCTTCAGCAGTGAACCTAGATTTCTATCAGATCATGCTAGAATATCCTTTAAAATTATTTTTACACATTCTGCATTTTCCTATTCTAACTGATCTCTTAATAACAATCTTTTACATAGCAAGGAGATACTAAACAAAATTAACACTACACTTACTGATTTATATTCTAATCTAGAAAATTCCCAAATTGCACCAGATATGCAATGGATAGCATGCAAGGCAGAGTTGAGAGGATTTCTGATAAGTAAAGCCTCTTTCTTTAAAAAACTCAAGAAGAAAAAAGAATCTGACTTGCTCCTAACTCTAGCTTCCCTAGAGAAAAAACAGAGAACACATTCTGACCCAAACTCAGAAGACTTGATCAAAGTAACACGCAAATAATTACTTGACCTACACTCTCATACCTACTCTCTTCAGGAACAAAGACTCATTGCAACATATTCTGAATGGGCGCAAATTCCCTCGAGAACTCTTGCTAGAATACTTAAAAGTAACAATGGTGCTGCAAAAATTTCCATTCTCCAGTACAAGGAGAAACTCTACAAATCAGACTCTGAAATAATCCAATTATTTCATGAACTATACAATGATATCTATAGCAAAGATGAACACAATTCCTTAAACCCTAAAATAGAAACTTTTCTTAACTCAATTACTGCCCCCTCTCTTAATCTTGATCAGTCATCCCTGCTATCTGCCCCATTTAATATTCAAGAGATTCAAAATGTTATTAACAATCTCAAATTAGGCAAATCTCCGGGCCCAGATGGTTTTACTACCAACTTTTTTAAAACATTTAGTTTAAAAATTGCCCCTATTCTTCTTAAGGTTTTTAACTTTATTATAAAAAATGGAATTACTGACTTGCACTGGAATATTTCAAAAACGATTCTAATCTTAAAATATAATCAAGACAAAATGGACCCTTACAGTTACAGACCCATTTTGCTTATTAATGTAGATATTAAAATATTTGCTGCCATCTTGGCCAACAGACTCAAGCAGATAATGCCTCACTTAATATCTCACGATCAAGCTGGCTTCATGAGCAACAGACATACTTGGGACAATACTTTAACTCTGGACTCTCTAATACACTTTACTAAAAGAGATAAAAATCCGATATATGCCTTGACTCTAGACAGAGTAAATTGGAACTTTCTTTTCTCCACCATGTCCCATTTCAATATTCCTAAAACTTTCTCAGATATGATTAGAATTCTTTATACGAATTCTTACACCTCCTTATATATAAATAAAAAAAATCTGATAAGATTCTGATTACTAACGGAACAAGACAAGGTTGTCCGCTATCTCCTTTCCTTTTTAATATATTTATTGAACCTTTTTTTCTATACATTGTTCAGAAACACACCACACGATTCCCAGAATATTGAATACACAAGTTGCATTATCGGCTTTTGCTGATGATTTGAATCTATACTTTCAATATCCTAACTCTGACTTACCCAAAATTATAAATGCAATTAATAACTTTTCCTGCGTTTCTAGCCTCCAAATTAATAAGAAAAAATCACATATCTTCCCAATTAATCCTGACTCTCATAAATCCTTTTTTTCCCCTGAATCTTCCTTCCATATTTCATATAGTATCAAATATCTCGGCATTAATTTTGATCACAACCAAGCCTCTATCCTCCAAAACAATTTACTAAAATCATGGGCTATTATATGTCAAGACTTACAAAGATGGAAACTTCTGAAATTAGCTTTTCTTTCTAAAGTAGCCATTGTGAAAATGAATATTTTACCGAGACTCCTCTATCAATTTAATGCTACGAATATAATAATATCAAATAACCTTTTCTCCAAATTCAACAAAAACATAGCAAAATTTCTTTGGTTTCCCAAGAGAGTCAGGATATCTTACTCTAAACTCACTTTCCCTAAAGAGAAAGGAGGGGTAAGCCTTCCAAACTTTCATCTGTACTATTCGATTATTTGCTCAAACAGACTATGGTCCATTTCAAACATGAATACTAATTCACACAATCATGTTCCTGCCTGGTTGATGTTATGGCACCGGCATGTTTCCTCCAATAAAATCAACCCAAAAGCTATCCCATTTCTCTCCAATATTTCCCTACACAACTCCAAATTACTCCCCTTACTGAAGCATAAAATTAGACTATTCCAAAAATTGATTAAGGACATTAACCTTGAAAATACTCTTCCCCTTCTACAACCACTGCATCTTAATCCAAATCTTAAAATAAATAACAATCTGATTGATCTCTCTAAATTTCCCCTCATCACAGACTTTACAGTTTGGGACCCCCTCAAACATAATTCCCTCTCGATTGCAGAATTACGTATAATTCTTAAGACCAATAATAAATACACAGTCATTCTCCGTCAATTACGAGAAGTCATATCCTCACAAATTGTCTGCACTCCATTTGATTCACGGGAAATTACTAAACTATCTGAAATTATTTCTACACTTTCTAACCCCAAAAAAACATTTCCTCTTCTTACAAATTACTAAAACCATTACTATACAATAATAATTGCCTTTTCCCCACTTTTTGGGACAATTTAGGTTCTTCTATCACGGAGGATCAAAAGCTTCTAGCCATAAAAACCACCTTAGAACTCGCCCCCTTCAAAAAACTATTATATACCCAACTGATGTTGAATAACAACTCATACTATACACCTGTAATACTCAATAAATTTAATCCTAATAATTCCTCTGCTTGCACATGTTGCCCTTGCTTGAGTGCAGATCTTCTTCATATTATGTGGCACTGCAACCATTCTTATAAATTATGGTGTTCTCTCAAAGTGCGACTTAAAAAAATGGGTTACTACAATTCCACACTCTCTTGGCAAACAGCCATATTAAATATTCCCCTTTTTAAGATGCCTAAATTGCACCTACACATTCTAATTACTCCCTGTTCTCTAATCAAACTTTACATCACTAATAATTGGTTAGATCGCACAAATATGGGTTGGCAGGGTTTCAAAGAGATAGCAATCAAACATATATCAGCACAAAAACTCATTATTAGTTGTCCTGGGAAGAAAGCCTACTTCACTAAACTTTGGAAATGCCTATTAGATGTAATCTTATGTGACTAATGTCTTATGTCCACACTCTATTTGACATTCCCTTCTGATTTCGTTATTTATATATCTACTTACTTATCTACTTATCTACTCTCCTTCTCTCTCTTTCTATCTCTCTTTTTAGATATTGCCTTCCCCCTCAAATTATACCCACTAGGGAGTTGTTATTTTACATTTACAGTTTTCATTTTAGTACTGTTTGTTTTCACTCAAGGTAGCATGGTGTTTTTTTTTTTTTTTGTAAATAGTCTTTATTTGTTTTTTTGTTTTTACTTAGGTCACAATGCCTCCCTCAACTTTATATTCCTATTATTTCCTTTGTGCTCTGCAATTGTATTTTTTACATTCACTTTTACATGTTTCTAATGGAGGAATGTTCTGTATTTCTATTATGTATGCATTGTTTTTAGTTGTAAAATAATAAAAAATTATTTGAAAAAAAAATGATTTAGATTATTTTAGTTTAATTGATGTGCAGGAAGGATATTAATATCTTGGTATGGGAAAATGTGGGTGTGGGTATTTTATTAGAGTAGGGTGTAATGAGTGCAGAGGAATATAGAAGGGCTATCCCTCTGCCTTTCTTTCTAGGTCTGTCTAATCTAGTAATGGCAAAGTTGGGAGGTGCTATTTCCATGTCTTTTATATTGGGGTATAACCATGTTTCTGTCAAGGCTAGTATATTGTGTTTATTTTGATCTATCTAGGCATGTAGTGAAGTTGTTTTATTGCATATACTCCTTAGGTTCAGTGTTATTATGTTTAGGTTTTTAGGGTCAACTTTGGGATTAGGATTAGTAGTTAGGCCTGGGTTTGGATGTATGTCTCTACTTTGAAGCAGAACGAACATTAAATGAGTGCAATGAATCATGTTTTTTACCAGGACTAAGAGAAAGGGTTACAAAATGGGGTTTGATGAGTGTGGTGGTAGCAAATCTGGGGATTGAGAGGTATGGAAGGCTATAGAGAAAAAGCTGAGGGCAGATGTGTGAAAAGTTTCCTTGCTTATGAGGGTGATGGGTGGTGGAGGTTACTCATGTGCAACAGTGTGTGAAGGTTTGTGAGGATATTGTTGTAGCAAGGTTAAAGATTAGATGTTAGGAGGTTATGCAGGATAAAAGAAACATATTCTGTGGTGAGGATAACTATGAAATAAGATAATGAGTATGTGGTGACCCCCTAACCAGGAAAAGCCAAAAGAAGAAGAAGATTGATGATGAAAATTATGTAAGGTGGACTTTAACAGTTTGTGTATTCAAAAAGTTTATGAGAAGGCCAAGGCCTAGCAGGTGACCTAGTAGTTTGGAAGGTGGTTTTGGTAAAAATTAAGTGTTGAGTTTATTTGACTGGTAGTTTGATGACTGTAGGTAGGGAAATAATTGAATGTGGAGGAGTGTGATTGGTGTTTCAATTTGGGGGGGTGGAGTGCATGCAGGTATAAAGTAGGAGTAGGGCGGTGGGTGAGAAATGGGGGTAGCGTACCGGGGGTGTATATCACATAGTCGAAGTCTTATAACTTTGAACAGGTAATGTTCGAACCATTATGTTTGAAGTTACAAACAAAATAAACAGTTTTAAGCAGGGGGCAAGTTCCCCTGCACCCGCCACCCCCCGCTACTTAAATATACCAACTCCGAGATCGCACCCCATTGAAGAAAATGGAAACCTCCGCTTATGGAGATTTCCATTGAAACGTCCAAACTTTTATAAGTTCGAACTTATGGTCTCAACCATATGAGGTTCAAACTTGTAAAAATTCGACTACATGATAAAAACCCGGGTACAGGAGAGGAGTGAGGGCAAATGGAGTGGGTACAAACCAGTTTAGCAAAACAGAGTCTGCAAGAATCAATCAATCATGAGTACCAGATTTTTAAATGCTCATGGTCATTGGTAAGCACTGTAAACAGCAGACAGCATTTTATATTTTTTCAAAAAATAGACATTTATATGGGGTTGATAGCCTCTATTGGGAGGGAGTTGTTCTAAGTACAGAATCCTGCCAAAGATTAAACATGAGAAAAATGCAGGATATTAAAGGACAAGATAGTTAATGATGAAGGTGGGGGGAGTCCGATATGAAAGTCCTGCCTTAGTGTGCTCATCACTTTATAGAGTTTATACCAGAGTTAAGGAATCACTTAGTTGTTTAGGAAAAATACAGTACAAATAAATGTACTTTGTGTTTCAATCAGAAATCACTACCAGTGTGGTCTGAAGTTCTGTTTATTTTTTTTTTTAAAGATCATGTAAGTTGAGATGGGGGAGCACTTGCAGTACAGCAGGAAGAGAATTGCATTCATAGACTGTAATGAAAGAAGAAAATGATAAGTTTTATGAGATACCAATTTCTGTAAACCACAGTGTCACAACTAGTATATTGTATTGGTGGCCCTTACAGATTCTGTAAAATGTTGTTTTTCTTTCGGCTTTTCTCGGTTAGTGGTCGCCACAGTGGAACTTCAGTCCGCTAATGATTGGCAGTAGATTTTTATGGTGCCAAGGTGCCAGCCCGATGCCCAACCTTCAATGAAGGCACGTCCATTCACGCATGTTTTTCGAACGTCACTCGACCGTGGGGAGGACATGCAGACTCCACACAGAAGGCACTCCAGCTGAGAATCGAATGGGAAAACCTCTTGCTGTGAGGCAACAATGCTACCGCTGCACCACCGTGGCTTACAGATTCTATAAAATACAGTTAGCTAATTATTTAAACATTAAAAAACTCCAAAATTAGGTAATAAAACGCTAATGTAAAAATACTAAATAATAGCAAATATTTGTCAGCTTGAGCATGGTTAAGCCTTCATGTACCTTTGCAAGGTAATGCAGTGAATTAAAGTTTGTCTATCAAGTAAAATGAACACCATAGCTACAACTTTACTTATTTAGTGTATTTGTCAAATAGTAGGAAAACCATTGTGCTTACATCATTGTAATCACGCACATATGCTTATATCAATTTAATCACAGGTATATGACTAGGCAATAAATTCAATACATAGAAGTCACATTTGTAGTGTCCCACCCATATCTAAACAGTGGACCGAAGCTAGTTTATAGCCCTTCTGGCACATTGCTGGCAGATTGAGATGAGAAGGTGCACACTCTGAACAAGAAAAAGTACAGTTGTGTAAGTAAACTTACCATAACAGTAGATGTTCAAATAATCACTGCTGCAGTATACTTAGCTATATAGATGATATTCTGTCAAAGATATAGCAACCATCCAGCTTCCAAAGCTTCATTGCACCTAATTCTCACCAAAACCATCAGTCAGCTTGAGCTGAGCAGACGAAACAGATAAGTTTGGGTTCCAAGCCCTTAAGAGCTTTTATGCCAGGAGAGATGGAGGCAGAGTCCTGAAATGACAATGCTAGTAAGAACAAAAAATAAGAATTTATACTTGGCATAAACAACAAACTAAAAGCATGTGTGATGTAGGGAAGTAGTGATTACTGCAGCAGTGAACATTTGAACATCTACTGTTACAGTATATTTACTTATGCAACTGTACTATGCTCATCATATTAACTACTGCTGCAGTATCCTTAGCTATAAGGGTAGCTTACAACATTTGGGAAGTGGAAGGAGAAGAGTCCAGGAACCACTGGAGAATGTTCCTAGCAAAGCCTGATGTAGAAGGAATCTAGCTTATAGTGGTTTGTAAAAGTTATGTACAGAAGACCAAGTTGCTGCTTCTGGGAAACTCTTAGAATCCAACCATTTCCAAAAAGCCGTATATGAAGGTAAGGTCCTAGTAGAGTGTATATAGTCCCTGCTTGGAATAATTTTATTTTGATTAGTGTAGTATGCTCACCACTGCTACCAATATGTGATGGCCACCAATATGTGTCATCCAAATGTTGGGTCAGTAATCAAGGAGCTTGAATCCTCACCACTAACACTGGAGAGGGATATGCACATGGAATACAAATGGTCACATGCAGTATTTCCAAATGCAGACCTCTCTGCATCAAATACAATTTCCCTTAAGAGCACATAGGGAACACACTCAGACCAGGGTCTGAATGTCTCTATATCTGTCTCCCTCCAGGTCCTCAATAAGAGTACACATTGATACAGCTGTAGGGTTAGGTCCTCAGCTGAGTGTCCAATCCAAGTCCTCCAGCACCCTCACTGTAAACCCAGTGCTTCGTGGCCCTGCACCAAGTAGTTGACACACATACACTGAGAGATTTGATTTGCACACACACAAACACACATACACACACACACACACACACACACACACACACACACACACACACACACACACACACACACACCTGGAAAAGGCTGGCACGGGTTTACTAGCTATGCCTCCTTCTGCCCAGACTATAAGGTAGTTATCAGCACCACCAATCCTTCCCAATCAGCTACTGTAAGGCCCTTAATGAAGGGTGTTCATTATACTGTGTAATATTAATACTAATACAAATGGTAGTAGTTCACTAAGATAGCTAGGCCTTTGACAGTGGCCCACAAAGTGTCACCAAATAAATATAAGTATTCTCAAATGTTAGATGATTTCTACAAAGACCAGCCACAATAAAAGTTTTAAATATTCTGAATAATAAATAATAAAAGAACATGAAAATATAAATGTTAGATGCTTTCTAGAAGGACCAGACAGAATAAAAGTTTTAACTATTTTTTTATATATATGGAAATATTCAAAAGAACATTGATGGACAGACTCAGAGAAATAAAGAAAAACAATATCTAAAATGAGCTTCAATATATTCCTGACTGAATCTAAAAGAGTAACTGTTCCCTAGATAAGTTATTTACTACCACAAGGCAAGGTGCTATGGATGAGGGTCTTTCTAGTTGGGCTTCCCAAAGAGAATACTCAATACTCTGAGATTTCTCTTTTTAATATCTAAAATATAATTTCCAGGAGGGCTGGCAGAATGACCTCATCTGCTCACTTGACTCTAGGTTCTCACAGTATTCCCCTTTGAAGCTAAGACAGGAATTTATCACAGACAGCCACAATACACATCCAAATGTTTATCTCAGTGCCTGGGCCCTTCTCTCTTTTCAATGAGCTAGTGAAAAAGGCTCTTTCCCAGAACCAGCATATCAGGTTCTATTCAGCACTGTGGGGTGACGTTTTAATGGTTTAATATCTTATTTACATTTCCCTTATTTTTCTTTAAGTAAGTTAGCTGGCTAACTGCTACTGTGCCAGTATCCTCTATTAAAACATGTTCATTTAATTCAGTTACAATAATACATATAAATTTATTTTCATTCCATCAAGGTGCACTGTTGATACATTTTAGCACAAGCAAACCTCACCAATACATTTTCAACACAAGCATCTGTACAAATTAGTTTGATATACAAATGGTATACAGATCTAGTATATTTGTAACACAAGCATCTTGCATAAATCAGTTTGATATTCAAAGGACATATCATTCTTCACAAATCTCTACCTGACTATGCTAGCACATGCCCGTATCATCACAAGCGTAACAAAAGGTAAAAGCCTTAGACAATCATTTGTAAATAGTCTGCTTTGACACAGGTCGTCCCTTTTTCTTACTTTCACAAGAAATGAAAAATTGATCTGAAGATCTCGAAGATTAGTTCTGTCAAGATAGTACCTGAGTGGTCTATGGATATCTAAGATATGGTGTATCCTTTCTCCTTCATATTTAGGTTCAGGAAAATTTGGGAGCTGGATAGTTTGACTTGAAGTAAACTTGGATACCACTTTAGGCATAAAAGAAGGGTTATTTCTCAAATAAATATTGCCCCTGTGGAAAATGAGATGGGGTTTACTAATCATAAGAGGTTGTAACTCAGATACCTTCCTCAGAGAGTCATGTTCCATGTTAAGTACCTCAAGCCATCTAGGTTAGCTGGTTCAAATGGAGCAAATGCTAACTTCCCCATTACAAAATTAAAATCTCAAGGAGGGGCCATTGGTTTATTTGAAGGACTATTATGCAAATATCCTTTCAAAAACATTTTGATACAAGAATGCATTGAAAGCAGAAAGTCCACAGATAGAGATGCTAAAATTGCAGATAAATAAACATTGATGGCGGTGTAATATTGCAAATATTGTAAAACCAAGGAACAACCACTTTTGAATGGTGGCTTGCTATGTTGTTGGTACCAAATAGAAAATCTTTTCCATTTGCTAATATATGATTTCCTAGTAGCAGGCTTTCTTGCCTCCATTAGTACCTGATGCACGCCCTCAGTAAACAGGTGCCTAAAGGGAATTAAGACTCTATCATCCAAGCAGACAATAAAAGTTGAATGGCACAAAATTTGAGTGTACTGCCACATAGGTGGCAGTACACTAAACACTAAAATTGTGATAAGAGACTTAAGGACACAGGTGGACAGTGGTCTCACCTTCAATAACCACATCACCTCAACAGTCAGGAAATCCTTCTATGTGGCACACCTCATCACTAAGGGCTTTTCATCCAGAGAAAAGGAGGTTATTGTCCCACTGTACTCATCCCTCATTAGACCCATTATAGAATACAATGCCCCATTTGGTATGTACCTCTCAAGACATCTGCAACGACTGAAAGGCTGCAGAAATACCTCACTAAAAAGGATCACAGGCCTAAAGCAGATGCTCTATGCTGACTGCCTTAAAAAACTCCAGCTATACTCTGTCACATATCATCTACTCCAAGGCGATCTCTGCTTAACATACAAGGCCATGTCAAACCCAGAGCTGTTGGACATGCTACACTTAAAGAAATCCCAATCCCTCAGAGCCACATGCTCCAGGGATCTAAACCTTGTCATCACAATAAACAAAACATGCTGGAAGTATAGGTTCCTGACCCAGAGACTCCCCAGACTCTGGAATAGACTGCCCATACATGTCAAGTAAAGCACCTCTTTGGCCCTCTTCAAAAGGAACCTTGATGACTGAATGGGAGAAAGGAAATTCACCCCAGGGATCACATCTGTTGTCCTGCTAGACAGGGGTCCAGGGAAGTAAATAGTCAGGGAATTGTTATGGCTAGGCTTGTATAGGCCCTAGTGCCGATAGCCTAGTACTAACCTATGAACCTATGGGGCTTGGGGTGTATCAAACACCCCAGATCTTGTGTGAGTAGATCCATTCTGTGACAAATCTTGTTTTAATTACCCATGGCCATTTCCAAAGAAGGGAGAGCCTGGGCCAGAAGGGAGTCACCACAATGATCTTGGGGGATTCCTTCTGAATCTTCAGAAGTATTCTGGATACTAGTGGAAGGGTAGAAATGCATACAGGAACATTTCTGTTCAGTTAAAGAAAAAGCATCTGTCTTCCAGGCCTTCATGCATGGAGTCATAGAGCAGAATCCTGCCAGCTGATTGTTCAGACAGGAGACAAATAGGTCTGTTTAAGGAACTCCCTATAGATAGATCAAATCATGGAAGACACCTGAGCTTGTTCCATTCATGAGAGTCTGCCTTTCCTCTAATCAGCTTGTTTGCCACACAATTCTGCTATGACAGAATGTAGGATACCTTACAGTGTGAGATTTTGAAATGAAGCTACAGTGCAAGCTAACATGGCTAGCCTGGAAAGGGGTATGAACTAGTTCCTCCTTGCTTTTTGAAGTACCACATGACTGTGGTATTTCTTGTAGCAACTTGAAGATGTCCCAGGGACCAAGGATGATTCAGAGAGATAACTGCCTTTTTAGGGCAGGCATCCCTTTTAAATGTATGTGATTGCATCTGTATTTGATGTCCAACATACCTTGCACTTTTATCCCTCCTGAAACTGCTCCTCAAGCAATGTGCAATAGTCTGGGGTGACTTATTTCTTTGGAACAGGGAGGAAAAAGAAGAGTCCTGGATTTAAGGATATTTGCTGTGTCCACCAAGTGATTTCCCTTCTGAAAAATCCAATCACTGAGATTTGAAAAGACAAAGGATGTTGGTACTGGGACGAAAGAGACTTCAGACGTCATTGCACTTTTCACATGTGGAGTCTTGTAAGGGGTATTATGAGAATCATAGATGAACTACGACCCACAGTCTTGAGGTATTCCCTCACAACGGCCGATGTCTGAGTGGAAAACCTTAGAAATAGATCTAGATCTAGATTATTTTTTTTCCTGTGGAAGACAAACTGTTTGAAATAAGGTGTCTATCTGACATCTCAGGAACACAATCCTATGTGAAGGAGTCAAAAAAGACTTTTGAATGTTCTCTTGGAATCCCAGCTTGTGTAAGTGAGAGATTCCTGACACTTTGAAAAAGACTCAGCAAATATAGCCAAGTCATCTAAATGTGGAAAAATGTGGATACTCTGTAGCCTGCAATGAGCTATACCTGCAGCCATACACTTTCTGAACACTTTTGATTCAGTAGATAGTCCAAAGGGTACGACAGAGAACTGATAATGTGATCCAGACACACAAAACCTTAGGAAATACCTGAAACCTGGATGAATAGGGAATGTGATGATAAATATCTTTTAAATCTAGTGTTATCAGGAAACTCAAATGAGGAAGAGGAGGTAACAGGTTGTGAATTGACATCATTTTGAACTTAGCCACTATAACAAACAAGTTTAGAAAAGAAAGATCTAGAACTGGTCTCAAACATTTTCTTTCTTTGGCACCAAAAACATCCTTGGATAAAAGCCTTTTCCCACATGGGAAAGAGGAACTGGTTCTATCACTCACTGGGACAGCATGTATTGAATAACAGGTAGAAATAAAAAAAGCCTGACCTGGTGTGTGATGCCCCTGCACTGCCCCAGTAATCATGGAGCCTCAATCCTCACCACTGGCGACAGTGAGGGACATACACAATAGGAGAATGACAAGTACACACACAGTGAAGTGCAATTCCTTTAAGAACACACAGAGAAGACAGTCAGTCTGGGGATGGTTTCTCCCTCTTTCTCCAGATCCCCAATAAAACTCCCCACCAGCACAGCTAAAGGGTTAATATCTCAGCTGAGTGGCCAAGCTAAGACGTCCAGCACCCCAGCACCCTCTCTGTCCAACTAGTGCTTCGTGTCCCTGTCCAAGTACCTGAAACACACACACACCTTGAGATTTGAAGATATACAAACACACACACCCACACACACAAACACACACACACACACACACACACACACACACACACACACACACACACACACACACACACACACACACACACACACACACACACAGACACATACACACACCTGAAAAAAGCTGGCACAGGTTTACTAGCTATGTCCCCTTCTGCCCAGACTATACAGTAGTACCAGCTGCCACCAGCCACCCTAACTTATCAGCTACCATAAGGCCCTTACACAGGGTGTCCAATCCTACTGTGTAATGTTGCTATTATCCAAATGCTAGTTTTGACCAAGAGCAAGGCTATTTAGGAGTGGCCTGTACAGTGTCACCAAATACATATGCAAGTACTCTAAGAGCTTAAATATGTCTCACAAATATCAGCCACAAAGATAGTTTTAAATATATTTAATTATATATAATAAAAGAACAAGTTAATAATCAGTAACTCAATGCAGTGATTTCAGAGTTCAAAATCACAGGAAATATTTTAAAACAACATTGCAGGACAATCTCAAATAAATACAGAAAACATCTAAACTAATCTTTACTATACTCCTATCTGTAAGTGAAATCACTGTACTCTAGTTAGTTACTATTAGCAAGCAAGTGCCAATGATGATGAGTGGATGTTTCCAGGTTAAAGACAAAATGCAAAATGCAGTGTCTCTCTCTCTGAGAAAGTTATTAAATTAATATCAAATATTACTGCTGAGTTACCTTGGATTACATCACTTTTTGTCACCTGACTTCAATTCCCAGACTAAAACAGAAACTAAGAATTTACCATCCCTGTGTGAGAAATACATATCTCTCAGATGTTTGCTCAGAACTGTGTAGCTGCTAGGAAGTCATAAAGCAATAAAACACGTTACATTTTAAACTTAGTAATTACTTTTCCTTTCAGACAATAGAAAAATGTCTAGCTCTAGACATTGTGTCTGCTTCTGCATTGAAACTAACTTTCATAGCACAATCATAAAGCACTTAATTTCAAAGTATTGTCTTGAAGTTTTGTAAGTTAATCTTCTATGTTCCAGCAGGGTATGCTGTGGTTACATTCTTGAAGCTCAGTACATAACATACAGTTCTGTATAAACCATATAAATATTCACAAATGACATAGAACTATCCACAAAACTCCAGATAGATGGGGTGGCAATGTCACATGGTGGATGATGGATTACTCCCTGGAAAGGAGGAATTTCCTACTATTACCATATGTAACCTTGATGTATAGTTATCATATCACATTTGTCTGAAACTATCTGTTGCCAAAAAAAAAAATGAAAATTCAGACTTTCTGGAAGGGAAAGAGGTTTCCATTTTTTTTGGGGGGGGGGGGTCAGAGTCCCTTAAGTACTTATTTTGACTTGTTGGACTGGGGGCATTAAGTACTCATTCTGACTTGTTGGACTGGGGGCATTCCAGAATTCTTGTTGGAACCTCTTTGCCATTTCTTCTTACACATCTGTTTACCTGCATTTTGTTGAGACTGTTTATTTTGTTTTTTTCTAAAACTGGATGAGAGGTTAGAGAATCCCTTAAATATTTGGAAAAGGAGGGCTGAAATATCTTAGAGATTCCCTGTACCAACTGTCACCCTTAAATCACACTTTTGTTCACCTCTGTAGCAGTGAGGCTTAAACCTAAATCTTTATCCAAAGGAGAATTTTCTTTCTTTATTTATTTATTTATTTATTGCATTTGTTAATCGGGAAAGTCTACTGGGCCTAGGTGAGCCCACTTTCAGGAGGGGCCCAGGGAGAAAAGCTCCACATAACATTAATAGTAAATACAAGAATAGCACAATATACAGTGTATATACAGTTTCAATGCATATAAATAAATATTAAACACAATGGTACAAGTTATTTACAAACATTACACATCAACATTGCATACAATTTGGCCATTGAGGATGGAGTTAGTCAGCCGGGGTAGCAGTTTTGATTGTTACTTGTTGGGGTTTTGTAGGCATAAGCAGTTGAATTCAGAGAGTCAGTGAGAGCTCCTAAGTAGTGATATTGTAGAGGGATATATTAGTGGATCAGGTGTTAGAAGGTACTATTTTGGCACAAGTACATTGCCAGAGAGAAGAGAGGTGTGATCTGAGAGACTTCTTAAGGAGAGCAGGATTATTGATTGTTCTGATAGAAGGTGGAAGGGCATTCCATAGTTTTGAGATGGTGAAAGAGTACAGCATTTGAATTTTGAATCTCATTTTTCACATTATTGAAGAGGTTCGAAAAATGTAGTCTGGCAAGCCTCCTCAAAACAGTACTAGTGGTCATAGCCCTGGAAAAAGTATCAGCTGAGTTATGCACACACTGTAAACAATGAGTAGTAACTTAAACAATAGAAGAAACTAAATTATTTAAAACAGATTTTTCCTCCCATGAAGAAACTGTAGACAGACATTCATCTTGTTTTCACAGTTAATTAGAACAAACTTTAACATATGACCCAACAATTAGACATTCTGAAAATCAAAGTTTCAGAGCCATACACTTTTTTCCAAAAAACTTATCAATAATCTCCACAGCCTTATCAGAAAGAGTAAGATTGGGATTAACTAAATGTTTAGTAGCAGTAGGATTTACAAAAGCTATAGCTCTTGGGTCAGGTTTGGGAAGAGTGTATAAAAACTTAAAAGACTGAGGAACTTTATACATCCTATCTGCCTTTTTAGGTGCAACTGGCTGATTATCATGAAAACTGCAGACAGCAACATGCACATCATTCAAAGATGACCACAATGGAATAATAGGTAAAGGTTCTGGAAAATCCTTCTATAACAGCTCATAGTATTTTCTGAGACTGAGAAACCTCTGCAGGCTCCTGTTGAATACATTGGCACATTCTGTGAATAGTCTCAGAGAAAGAGAAACCCCACATGGAGAATCAGAAACTGAGGTCTCCTCTGAGTCTGAATTAGAAATCTGAGAAGAAAACCCTGCATGTGTCCCTACATCTTCCTGCCCAGATTCAGAAACTTGAATCTCTTCAGGAAAAGAGGCACCCCTCATTCGTTTACTAGAAACTAGTTTATAAGAAGGATCAATAGCCTAAATTAAACCCTGAGTCAGACACAGTAAATTACTGCTGCCCAAAGAAATTTGTTTTGAAGTAGATACATATTTAGTTTTCTGTTTCTTTTTGATAGAACAAATGGGGCCAACAATGTTATTAATGGCAGCAGCAGCTTCCCTAGGGATGAGCACAACATTCTGACATAACAGGTATGCCTTCCTTGTCCTCTCTCCCAGGAGCAACAAGAGTGGCTGTTCCTTACGAACTGAGGGGATTCCAACAACCACCAACATGGCTAATCCCTGGTCCATAGCAGCTGTAAATGTTACATTAAAGGGATCCAAGGTAAAAGATTAGTGGCCTGAGGTGCAAATAACGGCCACAGCAGAGTCACCCACCTGCAGATGAGGCATATTGCTTGTATGCTGTGGTGTGAAAGGCTGTTTGCTTATCTTTTCTTTTTGTGTCTGGAAGAAGGACCAACAGTAGGACTGATAGTTCGTTCCATGATCAAGCCAAAAATGGTGCCTCTTTCCCAGGGGAAAACACGCAGCAAAAGCAAGTAAAACTTTAAAGTCTTTAAACATCACGTTTTTCAAAGAAAAACAGTAAAAAACACCTTAAACCACTTAACCAGTCCCAAAAAGTAAAATAAACACAATTTCTCCACAGAAAAAAAAACTGTTTTAAATACTTTAAACAACTTTTAAACTGACAGGAAAATAGAGTGCCCTTATTTAAAAGTACAATACACTTTCATGACAGTCCATTAAAACACAAACTTCATACTTTAAAATAACTTTCCTGTAGAGGAAAGTGATGTCAAACAAAACATTTTTTTTTAATGGAAGATGTTTTCTCCTTCAAGGCAGATGCCCAGTCAAAGGAACAGCTCAAGTCAAACATGATCCTTGAAAGCTTCAAAGGAGAAAACTCTTTGGCAGCAGGAAAGCTATGAAGGACTTGGCACCCAAACCTGGCTTTTAAGTCAGCTCAGCTCAAACTGATTGATGTTTAGGACTTGTGGAAGGTGCTCTGAAGCTTTGGAAGCTGGCTGGCTAAGGTTATTGCAGCAGTAATTCATATGATGAATATCAATGTAATTTCTCAAAGCAGAATGATGATATAATCAATACATAAGTCATTGTGCAGGAATATACTGAATGCATAATGGACAGCAATATAATGATTGCTTAAATCATTGGACAGATAATGGGTTCACTGTTGATTGCAGGATTTAAAGGGTCACAGAACAGACATAAGAACACTATCAAGAGGAGCAAAACTAGATGCAGATTTGGTCACTACTTATACATGTACTGTGTATTAGCTCCAATGTCCCTTGTAGTCATATTTTGACTAAAACATCTAATCATCCAACACATAAATCACAGACCAGTAATACTCAGTATGAATGGGTAGCTGTACCTCACAGGATGATAAAACATATTCATTTGCCTTTTATGAAACAGCTGAGTTGTCTCACTGCAAAGATTACTAATCTTACAAATTACATTTCATCTAAAAGCATTGCCAAAATGTGAAGATCTTTATGATGGCTATGTATCCCATTACAGTGAACTCCTCTTGGCTCTTGATTTTTTAACAGTATATGAATATGAGAAGAAAAGAAATTGAATTCAGCCAGAGTCCCTGGGTGGATGGTAAAGTGTAGTATTTTCTGCAATTTGTCCTGATGCAAGAGACTGAAGTACATCACTGTTTACATATGGAAGGGAAATCTCCCCAACAAGAAAAATATCAAACTATTTTCATTAACACTATTATAAACAGATACTTAAAAGGATATTCTTAAAGTAAGGTGTGATGACCCTCCATTGGACCAGTAATCAAGGAGCTTCAATCCTCACCACTGGCAATAGTGGGGGATGTTCACTGGAAGGATAACAGGTACACACACAGTTTTTCCAGATGCAGCTCTCTGCATCAAGTGCAATTTCCCTTAAGAGCACACAGAGACCGCAGTCAGTCCAGGGCTCGTTTCTCCATCTTTCTCCAAATCCCCCAATAAGACTCCCCACTGGCATAACTATAGAGTTGAAAATTCAGCTGAGTGACCAAACCAGGACCTCCAGCACCCTCTCTGGACAAACAGTGCTTTGTGTCCCTGCCCAAGTAGCTGACACACATACTCTTTGAGGTGTGATTTACACACACACACACACACACACACACACACACACGGACGCACGCACGCACGCACACACACACACACACACACACACACACACACACATACAGGAAAGGCTGGCACACGGGCTATTCCCACTTCTGCCCAGATTATAAGGTAGTTTCCACCGCCACCAATCACTCCTTATCAGCTATTTTAAGGCCCTTAACAAAGGGTGTCCAATCTTACTGTGTAATATTAATACTAATACAAATGGAAGTATAACCAAGAGGTAAGCTAATAGGAGTGGCCCACACAGTATCACCAAATAAATATGCAAGTACTCTCAAAACATAAATATCTATGCACAGATCAGCTACAATGAAAGCTTTAAAGATATTTAATAATAAATCATAAAAGAACAAAACAATACTAAATATATATTCACAGTGACATCAGAGTTCAAAACCACACAACATATTTAAAACAACATTGCAGTACAGCCTCACACAAATAAAGAAAAAATCTAAAATAAGTTTTACTATATTCCTGACTGTATCTAAAAGAATTATACTGTTCCCTATAAACTTACCTCATTAAAGCAAGACAGATGTGGTGAATGATTCTTGTCATGTCCAAGATGGAATACAGAATGCTCTGTCTCATTAATAGACTTCTCAAATTAATATCTAAAATATTACTGCTGGGATAGCTTGCAGAATGACATCATTTCTGGACATCTGACTTCTAGTTCCCAGGCCAAAATCCCCATTGCTGGAAGCTGGCAACATTTAGCATCTAAGCTAAGACACAAACACAAACTGGGTCCATACTACCAAAAGAAGAAGCACCACAGTGTAAACAACTGCCCAATTAAATCCTGCAAGCAAGATGAGATAACGAACTGCTTATTACAAAAAAACAAAAAATCACATCAAGCGCTTTTCATCAGGCCACATAGCCCAACTTCTTCAGATAATTATACTACATAGGACATAAACTATATAGGAAGTGGAAATGAAGTGAAAAGTCAGCTGGTTCCTGAATCAGCAGGAATCAGCTGCTCTTAAAGTGGAAACCACCTTCATTCATTACCTAAAATATGTAGCTTAAACAACTCTCATCTACACATTATTTTAAAACAATATTTTAAAATAACAGATAAATAGTGTAAAAAGATCTAAAACCAGTAATTATCTATTATGAAATATTAATAGGTTCATAGGTTCATAGATCAGTACTAGGCTAACTGCCCTTATGGGCCATTTTAAGCCTAGCCAATTACCCCATGTGAGAATTGATCCTTGCACCTTGTGTATGTAAGGTAAACATCTTAACCATTATGCCAACCTCCCACCCCTGCAGTTAAAATTAAAATTAACAGTGTATGTGTATATTTATATTTTTATTATTTTTATGTTCAAGTAAAATAAACCTTAAAAGCATGTGAATATAAATAAAAAACAGCAAAACCTGACTTGAGAAGCTGAAAATACACTCTAAGACAATAGTATGCATAGACCATTCTAAACACAGCATAATAGTCAACTCCTAACCAAATTTTTAAGTTGTAGTATGCACTTAATTGAATACATTTCATTAATGCCTGGAGGGTAACATGCAAAAGTACGTATTTTTTATTTATTTATTTTATTTATTTTACATTTGTTGACCGGGATAGTCCGACTGGATGCATGTCCATTTTCAGCAGAGGCCCAAGGAGAAAAGCTGCAAGGGTAAGCAGATACAGCATTACATAATACCAGCATTACATATTACAAACAGACTATTTACAGAGATTACATAAGTAAGTAAGTTAAACAAGTTCCACAGGTTACAGTTAATCCTGAGCACAAGTCAGGATTAAATTAAATTACACAGTAAACTGGTTAACAGATTTTTACACATTCTAGAGAGAGTTAGCCAGGCTTAATACATTGACATAGCCAGTTAAGTGACAAATGTTGTTTGAGTCTAGATTTAAATTGACCTAAGGTGGAAAGTAAGGTAATATCAGCTGGAAGAGAGTTCCAGGATCTACTTACAGAGTTTGCAAAGAGAGAATCACCGGCTGTGTTATTAATTTTGCTAGTCTGAATTAGTAGTTTGTTAGAGGATCGAAGCGGTCTAGGATTGTTATAGGGGGTGATAATATTTTTAAGTGCAGGAGTATTGTCCGGATTATAGAGGATTTTATAGGCCATAATCAGTTGGTTATACTGGATTAGGCTGGGTAGTTCAAGCCAACCAAGCTGATTTAGATTAATGCAATGATGTGTCCTAAAAGGCAGCCCAGTGGCAAACCTGGCAATGTGGTTGTAGCAAATTGAGAGTTTGTTAAGGACAGTCTTGTTCAAATTCGAGAGTAGAGGGGATGCATACAGAAGGGTTGAAAGAAGGTGAGAGCGAGCTATGGCAATTTTAGCTGGAGGGGTTAGGAAGGCTTTTATTCTGTAAAGTGACCCTAGTTTTTTATTGATGGTTTTGATAGTTTGGTTAACATGTAGGTCAAATTTGAGATTATTGTCTATGATGACACCTAATAGTTTTGTAGATGGGTCAGGGGAGATTATTGTGCCATCATTTGATTTTATGGTAAAGGTGAAAGCGGTAGACCTACATGTTGGTGAAAATAACACATTTTAGTTTTTTTGGGATTTAGGATCAGATGATGTTCAGAAAGCCAGCTTTCTATTGTATTAAAGGTGGTCTGGGTAACTGACCATAACTCTACTGGAGATGTGGCTGAGCAAATCGGAGTAGAGTCATCAGCATATTGGATACAGCTGGCTTTTGGGATGACAGTATAAAGGTCGTTAATGAAGATGGAGAACAGCAAGGGCCCTAGTATAGAGCCTTGTGGTACTCCGAGGGTGTTAGGTAGAAGGTTAAAGAGTTTGTTCTGCCAGAGGACAGCCTGCTGTCGACCATTCAGGTAGGATTGAAACCATTGGAGGGCTCCAATATCTAGACAGAATGTTTGCAGGGTGTGGATTAAAAGTTGGTGATCAACCATATCGAATGCCTTGGAAAGATCCAAAAAGAGGGCTGAGGATATATAATTATCATTGTGATTATGGTTTATGGTGTTAGTAAAGGCTTTGAGGGCTGAAGTAGTGCTGTGATGAGGACGGAAGCCATGCTGAGTGTCTGCCATAAGGCGATTTTGGATTAGGTGGTGCATGAGTTGTCTATGAATGCATTTTTCTATAATCTTTGCAAGTGGAGAGAGTATAGCTATTGGCCTATAATTGGAGAATTCAGTAGAGCTGCCTCCTTTGTGAAGTGGGATTACATAGGATATTTTCCAGATGGTGGGAATTTTAGCTTCTACTATGGTTCGATTGATTAGTATTGAGATGGGGTAAGCAATAGCATCAGCTGATTGTAATTGCCAACTTAATTCTAATTTCTCTAAGAGCAAGGAAAAAGGCCCTCCTCTAGAGTCGTAGGCAATACAATCTATAGCCCTAAAAGTGAAACCATGGGTGGCTGCTTTCATAATATGCCTGACCAATGTGTTCTCTGATTTGTTAGACCTAATAGCATATGTGTGTTTATAGATCCTGTCCCTAAGCCTTCTGTCAGTTTTTCCAATATAGAAGGCAGGACAGGTATGACACTTAGCCAGGTATACCACTCCCTTGGAGTTGCAATCAAATTTATCCTTAGTATTGTATTCAAAACCTCTTATACTAAATTTTGCTCCCTGCTCCATATATTTACAATAAGGGCATGACAAACACTTATTCATACCTGCATGGTTAAATGTAGCAAAGTTTGAGTACCGAGTGTCCACTAGATTCTTTAAGTTTTTTCCTTTTCTATAAACCATTTAAGAGGTTATAAGTATGAATATGAAAGATAGTTTTCTACTATACTGACCATTACCTTGAGAAACTAAAAAACAACAAAGTCAAAAAATTAAATTGTGATAGGGAAGCCTATGATAAGGGCTTGGCATATCCAGCACCTCCCTTGTCCAGACGAATTTCGTAATATTAGGGACCAAAGTCAGGGTACGACAGCAGGAGGAGTTGGCGGAACTATGGACATGCATGAATTGGTCTGCCAGCCATTCAAATGTGGTGACCTGACATCCACTCACCCAAATGTGAAAATAAGTGCTTAGTGCAGCAATATCTTCACACTCAATTTCATTTATCTGCCTTGCATCTATGCTCACAAAACTTTTTTCTTTAAGCTTCTATAACTGTATTATAATTTAAGCAATCAGTATCAGACAATTTAGAAACAGCAGTTACAGCTTTACCATAGAGTAAGGGGGTCAGGAACCATACCCAGAGCCCTTGGTCAACATTATACTGTTTACAAACCCTTTCAAACATATGAATAAAACTATCAAAATTATTAACATATGTAAATTGTGGAAGAAATTTACTGACCTTTATTGTTTCTGGGGTTCAGTTACTCCCTTCTCCATTACCTCCATGACCCTGGCAAAGAGTCAGCATCTCCTTTTCATGATGCCTCTGCCTCTTATTTTCTTCAGCCTCTAAACATCTCAATTTCTCATTTTCTTCAGCTTCCAGACATCTCAATGACTCTGCTGATTCTAATGCCATCTGTTTCTTCTTTTCTTTATCCTCCAAATGCCGCAGACTCTCTTCTGATTCTAGTTCTAACCGTTTGGCCTCCATTTCAAAAATGTTTAACTCCAGATGGATTTTTAAGTCCTCCGAGGAAAAATTGAACTGTTCATTTTCTGAGAGTTATACATCCCCAAGGCCATTCTGGTTGTCCTCATTGATGCCAGTCTGTGATGCAGCTGTGACTATGGCTGCAAACATTTCTGCTTTAGTCAGGTTGGCATGCACCAGTCCATTGGCTTGACACATCTCAGTCAACTGGCTGCTTGTCAGCTTGCCATAATCCTTTACTGATATCCTTGCCTGCTCTCCATGACTAACTAAGCTAACAAAAATAAATAAATAAATGAATACTATGGTGATATGAAACTATGAATGTCTACCATGTTGCTTCTTGAGTGGCTGTAGATGCTACATTAACAGGATCTGAGATAAAAGATTAGTGGCCTGGCCTGAGGTACAACTAATTGCCACAGCAGAGTCACCCACCTGCAGCTGAGGCAAAATTGCTTGTCTGCTGTGGTGTCAAAGACTGTTTGCTTATCTTATTCTTTTTGTGGCTGGAAGAAGACCCAACAGTAGGACTGACAGTTTGTTCCATGATTAAGCCAAAAGTGCTGCCTCTTTCCCAAGGGAAAACAAGCAGCAAAAGCTAGTAAAACTTAAAAGTCTTTCAACATCACTTTTCCTCATAGAAAAATAGTAAAAAAAAACACTTAGCCAGTCCCAAAAAGTAAAATAAACACAATTTCTCCACAAAAAATATTTTAAATACTTTAAACAATGTTTAAACTGACAGGATAATAGAGAGCTTTTGTTTAAAAGTACAGTACAGTCTCATGAGAGTCCATTAAAACACTTTTAAAACACTTTTAAAATAACTTTCCTGAAGAGAAAAGTGATATCAAACAAAACATTTTTTTTTAAATGGAAGATTTTTTTCCTTTAAGGCAGATGCCCAGCAAAGGAACAGCTCAAGTTGAACGTGATCCTCAAAAGCCTCAGTGGAGCATACTCTTTGGCAGCAGGAAAGCTATGAAGGGCTTGGCACCCAAACCTGTCTTTTAAGTCAGCTCAGCTCAAACTGATTGATGTTTAGGGCTTGTGGAAGGTGCTCTGACGTTTTGGCTGGCTGAGGTTAGTGCAGCAGTGATGAAAATCAGTGTAATTTTTCAAAGCAGAATGATAATGCAATGAATGCATAAGTCATTGTACAGGAGTATACTGAATGCATATATCAATGGACAAGAAAATAACGCTTGCATAAGTCATTGGACAGGTAATGGGTTCACTGTTGATTGCAGAATTTAAAGGTTTATAGAACAGACATAAGAACAGTATCAAAAGGAGCAAAACTAGGTGCAGATTTTCTGGTCACTACTTATAGATGTACTGTTTATTAGCTCCAATGTCCCTCATAGTCATATTTTGGCTAAAACATCTAACCATCCAACATGTAAATCACGGACCAGTAATTCTCAATATGAAAGGGTAGCTGTACCTCATATGATGATAAACTTATTCAGTTGCCTTTTATGAAACAGCTGAGCTGCCTCACTGCAAAGATTACTAATCTTACAAACTGCATTTCATCTAAACGCATTGCCAAAATGTGAAGATCTTTATGATGATTGTGTATCCCATTACAGTGAACACCACTTGGCTCTTGATTTTCTTAATAGTAAATGACTATGGCAAGAAAATAAATGGCTCATTACTTAAGAAAATTAGATATAAAAGAGTAAGAGGAATTCAGCCAGAGTCCTTCGGTGGATGGTAAAATGTAGCCTTTTCTGCAATTTGTCCTGATGCAGGGACAGAAGTGCATCTCTGTCTACATATGCAAGGGAAATCTCCCCAACAGGAAAAACATCAAACCATTTTCATTAACACTATTACAAACAGTTACTTGAAAGGATATTCTTAAAGTAAGGCTAGGAGGACAACTTTAACTTATGCATCACAGTAAAGAAATTCACTTCTCTGTCATTAAGTTTCTGTCTGTTAGTAGAATGAAGACAGAGTAGAGAAGTAGGAAGAAGGACTGAAATATCATAGGATCATAGGATCACAGGAAGTTACTAGGCCAATACAAGCCTAACCAGGTTTTTTCCTTCTTTTAATGGTGTTATTAGTAGACCCTGACTCAACACCTGCCACCCTTGTCCAGAAGGGATGCAGATAAAACCCAAGGGGTGAATTTGCGATTCCCCATCCAATTATTCAGATTAGTCTTGAAGAGGATCCGTGAAGAGCTCTGTTTTACTAGGATTGGAAGCTTATTCCAGAATAGCGGGAGCCTTTGGGAGATGAAACAACTCTCCAGCAGGTCCTGTTAATATTGCTTATTATGTTGAGGTCACTAGTCTCCTGGCAAGAATGTGCTAGAACAGATGATGAACAGATTGAGAGCTCCTTGAGATGTCTATAGGTGTTAAGGGTGATGAAGATAGGAAAAGAAGAAGAATAGGAAAAGAAAATGCAAACTGCATCAGATGTGCCTGAGGCCAGCAAGTTTTTTGTTCAGATACTTGTGTACTAACTAGTTTCCTGAGTGAATAATTCAGTACAATAGTTCTGACCTGCTATGTCTTTTATAGATGTTGGTCTAAAAGCTTACACTACAGTAGCTTTTCAGTCAAACCTAAAAATATTTATACATCCATGACGTATCAGAAATGACCATATCACAGCTATGTGTGAATATATCAGTTAATACAATGATGATGATATCCAAATCAAGTTTTTCTGGAATATGACTTGCAAGAGTGTAAAATCTGAGAAAGGAATGTCATAACCAGTTTTTGTCAATATTCACTATCTCTGATAATCACCTGAGTCCTTTGTATGTACTTCCTATCTGACCCACTATATGGGAAACACAATATCTGTGATATGAAGTAACCAAATCCCATGATTTGTTTCCTTCAGTATGGGGTCCATCATAATGAAATGTATCTGAAATATTCAGCATTTGTCCCACTACCCTTTGGAACTTTGGCAATAGGCAGCAATACTTGATCATAGGCAGTAATTCTTTGACCATGTACTCTTGTGCACTATAAGTGCTAACATGCACACACACACACACACACACACACACACACACACACACACACACACACACACACACACACGCACGCACACACACACATACACACACATATACACACACACACACACACACACACACACACACACACACACACACACACACATATACACACACACACACACACACACACACACACACACACACACACGCACACACGCACACCCGCACTATATTTTTCTCTCTCCTTCATTGACATTTAAGTAGTTTCCCTACTTCACCAAAATAATACAGATTTTCTGTTTTAGTATCAACAGCCAAGTATGCATAGTCATTGTAAATATTTTATATGCCATTCCACAATCTGCACATTTCACATCAGTAACTCATCGTCACAAATAGAGCTATGTATAATAGTCCCTGTTACCAAACAAGGGTTATATATGATACTTTAGTTCACTCGTGTCCTCAATATGTTAATAGTCTGTGTCTAAATCTAAACAAGTTACAATAAGTAGCGACACACTTCAATGTGAAGAATGTTTCCAATGACTGCTATCAACATATTTACAATATGTACCACTGCTGCAATAATACAAATTTATAGAGCTATTTTTTATTTACATCTACCCTTACTTGTATTTTTTACCTCTTATTTTCCACATCCTCATGATTCTGATACCTTGGTTTGCTTTTCTAAAACTTGTTTTGAACATTCAACACATACACCTTACTCCACATTACCTTAGCTGACTTCCTTTCTATAGGTGCAACCTGAGATGTTAACCAATTCCTTTGTCTAAATATGAACCTGTTAGGTAATGCTTTCTATTTTTACTTTTACTCAAAACTGTAAATTAAATGATTCGTCTTACCTGTTTGTTTTGTAATGTACCCCATCCTTATCTACCTGACAACCAGAGTCTTCCAGCTTATTGTTCCTGCCTTCTCCACCTTACCATTGAGTATCTCAGTAACTCCTTACTGGCTATTCTTGGATATAATGTTTTGTCTGGTGGGCTTCTCAATGGCTCAGGGTGCATATCCTGTGACTACTAATACAAATAGGCTGAGAAGTGAGGATTCCTGTAGGAAAAGACAAATGACTCAGGAAACATATTGTTAGTCTAGCTTCCTAGGCAAAGAAAAAGATTCAGTGATCGAACTGTGGGGTAAACAGAAACCCATACATGCAGTTAAAGTTTCACAGATTGATAGTTTGCTACTATGCTATAGACCTGTTAGTATTTTGAAGACTGGCCATTATAGGCCTACTGGTGCACCCAATACGTTACTTCTCCTGCCCATAATGATTGGGGGGGGGGTAGGCTTAGGATACATTTGTTGAGTCCCATCTATTCTTGAAGGGTACATTTGAGGATAATAAGAGATGTGTTTTAATTTAAAAAAAATGCAAGAGTTTGTTCCAGAGGTAGGTGATTCATTGATTCTTTGGGGAAGAAACCTGTTATGCCATGAATATGTTTTCATTCCCTCTTCAACCTATAGTAGATTGCAAGATACCTGGTCAATACCTTAGGATGTGCATCTGGCAAAATACTAAACATGTTCCCATAGAAGAGGAGATCAGGCTAATGACCACTTCAGCCTATCCCTCCAATCACCTTTATAGTGCAAAATAGTCATTCCCTAATGTGGATCACCGACAATAACCTGACATTTCATCGTTAACAGTTTCTGGAATTTATAATATACAGTGTAACATCAAGTGTCTGATGTCAAGTGATTTATTATGAACTTAAAATGCTATGTAATTAATATGAAGGACACAGTACAAAAGTCTTTATTTTATTTAAAATATCCACTTCTGCTTTTCTAATGAAATGTGTGTGTGTGTGTGTGTGTGTGTGTGTGTGTGTGTGTGTGTGTGTGTGTGTGTGTGTGTGTGTGTATATATATATATATATATATATATATGTGTGTATATATATATATATAATCCACTGACTTTTGTTTACTTTTCAAAGGTATTTGCTGCATGATATGATGTATGTCCTTAAACACAAGGCATGCAAAAGCATGTAAATTACATAAGAAACCCACTTGAAGCAAATATGCACTAAATGATAGTGAAAATTTTACAGCATGCCCCAAAAAATCATTAATGATGCCAATTTTAACAGTGGAAAAGGTACAACTTTACTGAGCTAAGCAGGTTAGACAGATGAATAAGTTATGACATTTTAATTCAACACTGAAAAAGGTTGCAAAGTACCAGTCCAAGAAAAACACAACTAGAATGTTGTTTGTCTTTTCTCAGTTAGGGGTTGCCACAGCAGAACTCAGGTCCACTAATAATTGACAGTAGATTTTTATGGTGCCAGCCCGATGCCCAACCTTCAACAAAGGCAAACTCATTCATGCATGTCTTTTGAATGCCATTCGACCGTGGGGAGGACATGCAGACTCCACACAGAAGGCACTCCAGCTGAGAATTGAACAGGAGAACCTCTTGCTGTGAGGTAACAACGCTACCACTGCACCACCGCGGCTTACTAAAACTGGAATGTAAAGACTGTAAAAAACAGAGGTTAAGTAGGTTTCCACACCTTCCTTTAATGTAAACAAAGATTAGATCTTTGTTTGTTTACAGTAAAGAAAGGTGTGGAAACCTACTCAACCTCTGGTTTTTACAGTCTTTACATTCTGGTTTTAGTGTTTAACATTTTAATTCAAAACAGCTCCTCAGGTTATATGTGTATCATAATGTACAAAAGAAAGCAGTGATTCACTAAAAGGCTGTTAGAAAACAATTCTGTTGTCTTTAAAAATGTCTCATACAGTTTGTTGCTTTTAATTTGATCTTCCTGCCACTATGACTGCATTGTGCCTTTAAAAATATTTACCTCTTCAGTATCTTAATTTTTGTACAGCAGCTTAATGAAAGGAAAGTTTGAAATGCAAACAAAAGGTTTTCCTGAAGTTATAATTTGACTGTATTCAAAAACAAGACTACCTTAGTTACAATGCATTTTAGTTAGAAATCATCCATAACCCACTTTCCAGTTTGTCCCTTTCTGTAAGTCATTACTATGACATTCTATAACTGAAAGAACTAACATGTTCCACATGAAGCTTGATTGTCTTGAAGTATATTATTGGTGTACTAGTATAAAAGTTAAGTACATGATTACTGTGAGATACCAAGGCGTTTAGGAAGCTTACTTTCAACTTTTAAGCCATTTCAGAAAATGGCAGATATTTTTAACATTGTAGGCTTTATATTATCTCTAGGAAAATCACAGAAAAGAATGCTTCTACAGAGGAAATAAAGCAACTTTCTTCACTGTGTATTGCAAGATTAGTCTGAATAGCACTTAACACCACAGGTTCTCAGTGAACATTATTTCACTACCTGGAAGTGCTGAAGAAACAGACGCTCTGTCAGCTTTACAAAAATGCCCTTGTGTTTTCTAGTGTCATTTGAGATTCCGAGGCTGATATAAAAGCATCAGTCAATGATGCATCTCTAACTTAAATTAGCAACAACACTACACCAGGCTGAAACCTCCTCCCTCCTGTGAGTGTGTTTCTGGAATCTAACAATATTATCTGTAGCTGCTTTATCATACCCTGCTGAGCAAATTAAAAACGAATCAATACTCTGTCTAGCAGACATAGACTTCTTTCAATAGCCCTACATGCACATGGACACACTGAGGATTTACACTAAATCATCTTTTAAATAAGCAGTATATAGAGTAGGCTTTGTCTATTGTCAGCCCTCTGCTTTCTGTAAACAACGTAATTTATTCACACACACACATTTAGACCTTATTACTTTAGTTAAAGTCTAGTGTCTCTAATATAAATGTATTCTAAAACTATGTATTGAAATGCTGGAAATTCTGACCTAAGAAAGGTAGCCTAAAAGTTTAAATTCTAAAGGAAGAGTTTGCTTTGTGAAAAACACAGAAAGAGATCAGCAATATAAAAATAAGTTCTTTTAACAAGATGTACCCAAAATTATAGTGAAAGGCAAATGGTATCATTAACAAATTGCAAGGTTGCTAAATTCTATTTGCACTAATGTTGTTCCAGTATATTTAACAGTAATCCAGAGAACCACATCTAGTCATCGGTTACCTGGAATCATGTATTAGCATAAACGTACTTTTTTAATATATGGGTAAAATAAGGGAATTTAGACAAAATAGTGATGTAACTTAATCCTTCCTACCATCCAACAAATTAATCAGACACTGCACGCACTGCATCCATGGCTATTAAGTAACAGTTATCCATTTAAAAGTGCTACTGGATGTATTGGTTATAAGAAGATAAAACAGTGTAAGAAACTTCTCTGTGTGGAAGATTTTCAGTCCATATATTTCTAGTTAATCACTGTATATTAATCAGATCAGACAATATTAGTAGAAGTAGTGAACGTAAACTCATCTTAAGTCAAAACAAAAAGTTGTTGTTTATCTTTCGGCTTTTCCCGGTTAGGGGTCGCCACAGTGGAACTCCGGTCCACTAATGATTGGCAGTAGATTTTCACGAACGCCGAGGTGCCAGCTTGACGTTCACCCTTCAACGAAGGCACACCCATTTACACATGTCTTTCGAATGCCCACCCAACCATGGGGAGGACATGCAGACTCCTCACAGAAGGCACTCCCCACACTCCAGCCGAGAATTGAACGGGATAACCTATTGCTGTGAGGCAACAACGCTACCGCTGCACCACCGCGGAAGTCATAATAGAAAATATATAATTGTACAGCAAAGGATTTTCGACTGGAAACAGACTGCCTGCCTTGCTTGGATTACTTTCGAATACTTAGTAATGATGTACAATTATATATTTTCTATTATTACTTTTTGTTTTGTTTTGTTTTGATTTAAGACGAGTTTATGTTCACTACTTCTACTACTATTGTCTGATCGGATTAATATACAGTGATTAACTAGAAATATATGGACTGAAAATCTTCCAAACACAGAAGTTTCTTACACTGTTTTGTTTTTGGACCCACTACACATTAGTGGGTTGTTTTGAGACTTCAGGGATACCACAGAGATTACTTGTTTTTTGGATATAACAAGATAAACACTTAGCTGGCAGTAATTTTTAATTGCTAGTAACAAAACCTAAATACATGCAAAATGTGTGTAATGTTACAAAGGCTTTTTTTTTAAGAATTCTTAGGAAAAAATACAACAGGATCTGTATCATATGTTTAGTTTATATGGGAGAAGAGACAGTTCTCTGAGCCTTGTCTGACAGTAAGAGCAAATAATAATGCAGTTAAATTAAAAGTTTTAGCTGTGAAAATGGCATTTGTTTGTTCCTCCTTCACTTTTACACATTTAGAGTGTTTAACATATGAAAGCCAATGCATCTGTTAAGAGCAAAAAGTGTTCTGATAACCTCATGGGCTGGCTCTGTAACTTTTAGTGGTGCTATAAAACCTCATGTTTTTATTAGTACTGATCTAAAGAAATAGATTTAATTAGTCTATGCAGTATGCACTGTAAATAATGTCACCATATGCAAGAACCATCTTGCACTTTAAACAATGACACCATATGCAGGAACAATCTGTGGTCTAGTATGCCTGGGTTGGGAGATGTAGTTGGATACTAGCCTAGCAAGGAAGACTTTTAACACCTTTGTTGCTGGACATTATAAACAAAATCATTCCAGGGTATTAAATCTTTTCAGCTAGTTTTTCTCTCTGTAAACAATGGACAGTATAGGTAAAATAACTGTACATATTTTCAAGAAATTAAGCATTTTTTTACATAATGATACTGTGCAAATGCATATAAAGTGTTATCAGATTAGGTACCCCTTGCCTCAAAGGCAAATTGTTCATCTATATTTGGAATTTGATAAAAAAAAAACCTCTAATGTCTTGTACCACCATAACAAAAATAGCTGTTCGTATGTTAGCTTCTGCATCACCCTAAACTGAATTGATAGCCGCACTTTATTTTAAAATGAGCGTTTATCAGATTCAGCACTTTATTAATTTATAGGTATTACTTTGATGTCTGCTTGACCTTGGGTACTAATGTTAATATGTCTCTGCTTCTCTCACATTTCTAATTACTTGTTCTGGACTAGAAATCTTGATAGTAAGTTGTATGCCTTGCATGAGTTAGTGGCCCTAAATACAATGAGAAGAATATACTAAGGGCATCCATGGAAGTCAAAATTTAAGTTGTTATGAAAGGCATAAATATGTGGGCTTGCACAGTGTCTCATATAGATTTACTCAGGTATATAGGGCATTTAGACACAACAAATTTTAGGAATGTTTGGGGGTTATCAAAAAATATTAGAGAATCAATCAACCTATGTAGAAGATTCTATAGGAATGACGACTGTACTATCTGGTTCTCTGCGAGAGAAGTTGATGCATGGAATAGACTACCAAATCATATTAAAGCAAACACTATTTTGGATTTTTTTTTAATAACAGCACAGACACTTATTATGGGAACAACTCTTAATGCTTAAAATATTTGTATGTAAAGACATAGCCAGAAATGTGTCCATTCCTATCTCTGCTCACAAAATATGCTTTTTATTTAAAAAAATAAAATTATAGCACGTCACTTTGTCTGAGAAACAAGTAATGTTTCTAGCTCTGATTTCATGCAAATACAGTAATTATATGATTCAGATATATAGTGAGTTTTCTAGCTTGAAGAAAATATTAAATGGATATGCTTGTTGTGAACCAAATGAAAAAAAAAACAATCAAATGGCTATCTATGCCAAATGATAATACCCAGCAGAACAGGACTATAACTTTGCAGCTGAAACTTTCAAGCAAATTTCTCACAAAAAATCGTTCCTTTTACATAATGCACTTATCTAACAATCTCTGGTGTAAAGATATACAAAATGTTATCTTTGTGTAATGACAGCGGCTGAGTAAAGTATAAATTTTGGTGTAGAGAGGATGAAATATAAATTCAGTGATAAAAAAACATCTGTAGTCAGGAGAACCATACATGATTGTCAAATCAGATGTAATGTCAACAGAATGCTGATATATTTTGGAGAGGTACTGTATTCTCCAAATAATTCACAGAAGTCATAGTGTCACTCATAAAGGACACTGCATAACAATAGGTCAGATTGTCAGTAAGTTAGATCTTTGTTTTATGGGTAGCCATTTGACTTTTTCTAGTATGATTATGATACAATGATGCTCACAGAAGGCAAGTTTGTAATGAATTGGCAGATGCTGTTAGAGATAGTCTGGAGAGTGGCAATGTTTTCCTTGAAGGTAGAAGCAAAAACTGGGGAGCCATATTCAAGTTGAGAAAAGTGAACTCCTTTGCCAATGGCTGCTCTGGCTGGTTGGGATAGAAAAGGGAAGGGGCCAGATTCAATAAAGCCTACACTAAGTCTACATGATATGTATTCAAGAACCTTCTTAACACATTGTTTGTGTTTTCTAGTCACTCAGAAAGGTTACACTAAGTTTACATGTAGTCTACACTTTGTGGTAACCTTTATAAATTTCCATCAATATTTAAAGCTGCAAGAATATCAGTAGGAAAACTAAAATTAGGAGGAAGAAGGTGTGAGTTATGTCTGTGTTGTTTGTTCATTCAGAACAGTGTACACTTAGTGTAGGCATTATTGAATCCCGGGGAAGATCTTTTTGAATGTCACTTTGTCTATGTAGAGATGGAGGTTTAATGACTGATCAAGCCATGGTCCTATGTATTGGAAGATGGAGGTATTCTCTGTGGAATGGTTGTATAGCTCAAAGGTAGTCAAAAAGTTAGGTGCTTGGTGAATTTTCTGTGGAGTTCCAAAAAGCATAATTTTGGTCTTGGTTTGGTTGAAAAGTAGTGTATGGTTTATGAGCCATTGCTGGAGCGCATGTAAATCCAATTGAAATAGGCATTGATTGTTGGTGTGAGCATGACCTGATCAGCACATGACCATGTCATCAGCATCAAGGATAAATGGAAGATGGGGGAGATTACAAAGAAGTTTGTTAATGAATATGGAGAGGGGGGGGCAAGAAGGGTTCATTGTGGTATACCTTTAATAATAAGTTCAGATCCTGATTGGGGAATCCTATTTTAACTCTGAAGTATATCAGTAAAGAAGTTTTTAAACCTGGGAGTGGCCATCTTTCCAGGAAAATTCCCTTTTGTGATAACATCTATGATTTTCATTTCTGGTATAATGACAACTCAGTACAGATATGGTGTTGATATGTTCTGCTCTCTACACAATAAACCAAAGTCATATACCTAGTCCTAATGGGAAAAAAAAACTATAATGAAACATGGCAGATTCTCAGTATCAAGTGCCTGTGAATTACTGCATTTGGTAGTTATCAGCTATGCATAAAAGGCTATATCCATGATTGATCTAAAGAGTGCTTGGATACTTGGGTATACAACAGATGTAAGGCTGGTATTCTTCAGACAGCACACACATGCACTCACACACATACATAAATAGACAAATAGATCAGATTAGATAGAGAGAAAAAGAGAATAATTGAAAAACATATCAACAACCCATCACACACACTCTAAGACATAACCTTTGAACATCTAACTTTAAAACAGTATATATTTATATATATATATATATATATATATATATATATATATATATATGTATATATATATATATATATATATATATATATATATATATATATATATATATATATATACATATGGATTCACTTTATAACCTCGAATTACTGCAATGTCGAATTTCAGTATCTCGAGGCTATAAAGCCGAATGTTAAAAATAGAGAAAGCCCATAATTGCGAATTCGAATATATGTCGAATTCGCGTTTATGACCTTACACTGCGTAATGTCCGGGATTGTGTTTTGATGGTGCACGGTGCCATGTGTGGATGTAGGTGTTATGTCAGGTAAGTGTTTTCTAAGGGTTGTGAGTGGGAGTTAGAGTGTGTGTGAGTGTGCTGATGTGTTTGATGTGTGTGTGAGGGGTCGGAGAATGTGCGTGTGTGAGTCGGCTTCTGTTTTGTGTTTGTGCGATCTCGGAGTTAGTCTATATAAGTAGGGGGGTGTGGTGCACAGCCCCCCACATGGAGGGTGCAGGGGGGCTTGCCCCCCTGCTTATGTGTGTATGAGTTGTGTATGTATGTAGTTTTGCTTTTGTTGTGATGTGGGTGTTGTGGTGTATGTGTAGTATTGTGTGTGCGTTTTTTTCGGTGTTTTGACTTTCGTGTTTTTTTTGGGTCAGTGTTTTGTGGATTCGGTTTTATAGCCTCGAGATACTGAAATTTGACATTTCAGTAATTCGAAGGTATAAAGTGAATCCATATATATATATATATATATATATATATATATATATATATATATATATATATATATATATATATACATACACACACACACACACACACACATATATATATATATATATATATATATATATATATATATATATATATATATATTAAGTAAAAAAACTTCCTGAGCATCTAGTGAAGGACAAAGACATGGAGAGTAACTTCGATATTTAGCGCTTTCGATCTCTATTGATGTACAGATCTTCTTCAGAATGAAATACTGTGCCAAGGCAAGTCACTTAAATAGTACATGTATTTAAATTAGGTGGAGAAATTAACCAATCGGTAATGTGAGCTGGGCTCAGTAGCTAATTACAATGCATTTAATTTAGGCCAATGAGAAACAAATATTTAAATTAAGGTAACAACTTGTGATGTAATGCTTTAGTGCAAGTTTACAGTGGAGTTTGCTAGGAGCGGCTGTAGTGGGTTATCTACGCCACTTCAGAGCACATTTTACATTCAAATTCTCATTTAGTCCTGGTGTTATTTCTGCATTCAGTCTGAATTGCCATTTGAGCTCCCTGACTTCTAGTAGGGAGTACGTGTCTTCGAAAAATGGAGCTATTTGTTCAAGTACAAAAAATTTGAACCATGTAAATCCAGTGCAACTAGTACTGTATTTTCCTAGTGCATTGCCAGGGTTATGGGATCTTACTGCTCCTAGGTGTTGATAATTTCCTTGTGGTTTTGCCAACGTAAAATGCTGGGCAAGAGTCATAGGTTCATAGGTTCATAGGTTCATACTAGGCTATCTGCCCGAGGGCATTTACAAGCCTAGCCCATCGTTTTGTGGCTTACGCCACCCCTTTAGTATGGGGAACTATACCCATTATTTTGCTGTGCCTCTGTCGAGCAGTGACACTGAGGTAATCCCTGGGGTATATCTGCGATCTCCCATCCATTGGTCAAGATTTCTCTTGAACAAGGCCAGCGAGGTGCTCTGCCTCACATGTACCGGGATTTTGTTCCACAGCATAGGGAGTCTTTGGGTGATGAATCTATCCCTCCAGCACGTCCTATTAATAGCCGTGTCAAGGTTTAAGTCTCCCGCCCTTGTGGCTCTGATGGATCTAGATTTTTGAGGTGAAGCATATTCATCAAATCTGGGTTTGACATGGCCTTGTATGTTAGGCAAAGGTCACCTCTGAGCAAGCGGTAAGCGACTGAATAGAGCTGGAGTTCTTTCAGTCGGGCAGCATAGGACAGTTTTTGATACCCTTTATCCTTTTGGTGAGGAACTTTTGTGGCCTCACCAGCTGCTGCAAGTGTCGGGTCAGATACATTCGAATGGGGCATTGTACTCAATCATTGGTCTGATGAGTGATGAGTAAAGGGAGACTATGACCTCCCTTGATCTAGATGAGAATCCCTTCATGATAAGGTGGGCAATGTAGAAGGTCTTCCTAACTACTTTAGCTACATGGGTGTCGAATGACAGACTACTATCAACCTGGGTCCCCAGGTCCCTGATAACTTCTTCTGTGCTCAGTGGATTGCCACCTATTTGGTAGCTAGGGGTAACCTTGTTTTTCCAGAAGGGTATGACTATGCATTTTTTGGCATTTAACTTTAGGCCGTGGCTCTGGCACCAGTTATCCGTTTCTGTGAGACCCTTCTGAAGGATATCTGTGTCAGATGTGTTTTCTACTATGGCGCCAGTTTGCAGTCATCTGCAAACTTTGTCAGCCATAACCCTCCTGTGTTTGCTTGTACTTGGAAAAGTAGATGCCAAACAAGAGTGGGCCCAGGACTGAGCCCTGTGGGACACCACTTGTGACAGGCTTTGAGTCTGACATGGCGCCAGCAGCTCTGACCCTGTGGGTTCTGTCACTCAGCCAGTTTGCAACCCATCTTGTGATGTATGGGTTGACATTTAAGCTGATGAGTTTTTCAATGATACCCGAATGGGGTATTGTATCGAAGGCCTTAGCCAGATCGAGGTAGGCTGTATGGACTGCCTTTCCCTCATCAATGGCTTTGGTGACTGTTTCAAAAAGTCAACCAAGTTTAAAAGGCATGATCTGCCTTTGACAAAGCCAAACTGGGTTGGATCCAAAGTCTGCAAATTCCCTATGTCTTTATTTATGAGGTCCATTATGATCCTCTCCATGGCTTTGCAGATAAGGCTTGTCAAGCTAATGGGCGGTAATTTCCAGGGTCGGTGGAGGCACCGCCTTTGTGAAGTGGTACCACAGTTGCAGTGCGCCACTCCTGGAGTGCGTATCCAGAGGTAAGACTTTGATTAAACAGCTGTCCTAGCTGTGGGTTTAATTCCTCATTGAGTTCATGGAGCACACAGCCGGGGACACCATCAGGTCCCATGGCTGCTGTGTTTTTTGCTTTGGAGAGAGCAGTTCTCACTTGGGCGCTGGAGATGTTTGGGGGGCTGCAATCGTTTGGTATAGATATCTCTCCTTTTGGGGGGGAGGGGGGGTAGAAGTTTGTACTGAACCTGTCAGCCAGTATGTTGGCAATGTCTGTAGGATCAGTAATCTTCACATCATTTTGAACTAGCTCTGAGCATATCTGGGAGTTTCCTCCCAGGTTTCTAACATAGCTAAAGAAGGCCTTATGATTGTCTTTTGAGTCTTTAGCTATTTTTCTCTCGAAATTTGCTTTGGATGATTTTATGAGAGCTCTTAGTTTTTTACTTATAGCGATCAAGGGTGTCTTACCTTTTAAGGATTTTGCTCTATCTTGTAGTAGCTTCCTCCTTTTGTTGTAGAGTTTGTTTATGGCTGGGGTCCACCAGACTGGACGCTTGCCTTTGGTACAAAGAGTCTTTGTTTTGCTTGGGATTGCCTTATCCATGCAGTCCTGCAGGTGCTGGTAGAAGGCATTTGTAAGTGATTCAGCGGCTTGAGTACTGTTTTCCATGGCTCGGGGCCTTAAAGGAGACCACACTAGTCTTTAGAAGTGTGAAGTCGGCTTTTGAGAAGTTCTTTACTGTGGTCTTTTTATTTCAGGTGGGGGTGGGATGAGGACCTCCAGCGAGATTAGTTTGTGGTCTGATCTCACCAGTGAGGGTACACCTCCGGTGTTGAACATTGTGCTCCCATGTTCGTGATGATGAGATCAAGTATGTTATCTCCTCTTGTGGGGATGGTGACTAGTTGTTCCATGGCATTTGAGTTTATGAATTCCAGGAACTTTTGGGCTAGGGTGTTTGGGCTTGAGTAGTGTTCCCAGTCTATATTAGGGTAATTGAAGTCACCTAGTATGATGGTGTTTGGTGATACATTTATCCCCTCTAGTGTTTTCAGGAAGGCCATGTGAGGTTCCTGAGTTTGTGAGGGTGGCCTGTAACATGCTACAATTTGCAGAGCAGTCTTGCCTATGGTTAATTGCACCTGGATGGTCTCCGATGCATCGTGCGTTGCCACCAGTCTTGAGGTGTGGGTGTCCTTGATGAATATGGATACCCCCCCTCCTTTCTTGGTATTGTCCAGATTTTGGGGCCGGAACGCATGATATGAGGTAAAACCTGATAGCGCATACTGCTGCATAGACCTCGGAACTGGTGTGGCAAAAATAAAATCTTTGGAAGCAGATTTTGAGGGAGCAATGTTGGAAAATGAATTCTTGCTCCACCAAGATGTGTTTACAAGACACACAATTGCTGCAGGTGAACATCCCTTTAGGGGCTGTGGTTATGCTGCTGTTGTCCAAAAGAAGCGGTGTGTCTCTGATCTTGAACGATGCTTGAAGAGTTTTCGTTTTTTTGTAGCAAAAGGTGAGAGATGCTCCCAAGGAGGAGATCCTAATTAAACATAACCTAATCAGGTTAGAAAACCTAGACAAGGACATAGTAGAAATGAACAACATGGTGACCCTACAGCAGGACTTCCCATTGTTTAAGCACTTTTATGATGGCATCTCCCCACGGATCACTAGACATGTGGAAACGCTCATCCAAAGGAAGAAACAAAAACTGCAACGGGATCTAACTCAATACCACAACAGAGCAGCCTACCCCTTACATCATGGAACTCGCAATAACTTCAACAGAAGACAGAACAACTGCACTAACCCAGCCAGACCGACAGCTCATCAGCCAACACCACCCCCTCTAGCTCTGAACTTGGACATGAACTTGGCACCTTCTCCCCCTCCACCCTTAATCCCAGTGCCTCCAGCGATGATCCCAGTGCCTCCTCCATTGATCCAGATGCCTCTGACAACCGCACCAGCGGCCCAACTACAGCAACCAGTTCTGTTAGCACCAACCACCACAGCAAATGCTAACCAAATCCAACAGGCTTTTTTATTAATGGACAACTGGATCCCCTTGAAGACAGGACAAACTCCTATGAGAGGACCAGTGACACGAGGGAGAGGGAACCCCAGGTTCATGAACCTAGGGATTCCAATGCACATGAGGAGCACAATGAGGAGATAACACTGCTAGCCTCCACGGTAACCCCAACCCTAGTGCCCAGTGCAGTTTTCAACTTAACCAACAGGAGCCTCTCCAATTACCACATCAGCCTGCTGAATAGGGGCTTCACTTTCATCCCCGCCTAAAGAGCATACGTACCGGAGCTGATACTAGAATTAAGGCTCTACCTGAGAAAGTTGCATCTTAAACATATGTTCCACGACGCTGACGAAGAGGAAGAAGAGGACTCTCAGGATTCTCCTGCAACCCCTCCAACAAGACCGCTGCAACGGAAAAGCCTGTACAGCCCTGTGCTACACAGCAGCCTACAATCCTTCCAACGAGTATGCAAACACAATTTCAGATCACTACTCAACGCTCCCAGCACCAACAAATGGCACAACCTCTCATGAGAGGAACACACAGCCCTGATGGAGCTTAGCAAAGACCGCAATCTCTGAATCATGAAAGCGGACAAGGGCATGGGGATCGTACTCATGGAACAAAGTGTGTACTCCACAAAAATCGAAGCAGCCCTAGTGGACCAAGAATTCTACACAAAAGTAGATCTCCAAACAGTCAACAAACATTTCTCCACAATCGACAAAAAACTACAACTACTGGAGAAAGAACACAGCATCTCCCTGGAGGAATACATGTTCATGACAGTAGCCCACCCCAACCTGGGCAAACTCTTCGGTATCCTGAAGATCCACAAAAATACAGAGGATCCTCCTTTCAGACTAATAGTATCCAATGTACACACCAAAACTAAAAAAAATATCGGAATTTGTTGACCACCTCTTAAACCCACTGGTGCAATCCACTAGATTCTACCTGAATGATTCCTGGCACTTTCTCAATGAACTATCTACGGCACAACTGGAGTCCCCCAACTGCCTGCTAGTCACTCTGGATGTTACCTCTCTCTACAGCAACATCCCCCACCAGGAAGGGTTGGCAGCACTAAGATTGTTCCTGTCCAAATATACTCACTTCACCCCAGCCAAAATTCACACAGTATGTGAATTAACAGCCATTGTTCTCCGCAACAATTTCTTCCATTTCAACACTAATATTTTTAAACAAGTAAAAGGTGTTGCAATGGGAACAAAACTAGCTCCAGCCTTCGCCAATCTATTACTGAGCACCTGGGAACTTGAAACACTCATGCACCTCCCCGGGTTCAGTAAAATAAGTCTATACCGCCATTATATAGATGACTTGTTTTTTATTTGGAACGGACCCAAAGAAGAGCTGACCACCTTCCTACAAGCCCTCTCTAACAGCATACCCTACTTGGATTTTGCCATGTCTGGATGTGGTTCAAGCATAGCTTTCCTGGACACCCTCATCTCAATTGACAGACCTAATAATTCCCTGGTATCCAACATTTACAGAAAGGAGACCTATAGAAACAATTTCCTGGACTTCAGAAACCAGCACCCATTCTTTATGAAAAAGAATGTGGTGTGTTGCCAATTCATCAGATTGTCCAGGCTCATCAGCAATGACTCCACCTTTCTGCAGGAGTCCAAGTTCCTGTCTCTTATGTTCAGAGAGAGACACTACCCAGCACAGTTGGTGAGCTCGATACTCCAAGAAGTCACCAAAGACAGGCACAACAAGTTTAAACCCATCCTAACATATGGGATCACCTATCGTACTGCCAATACCCAAAAGGCAGACAAATCTCATAGCTTCCCAGTCCCCATCTGCAGGGACATGGAAAATATCAAGCAAATCATGTCTGCACACTGGGACATCATCTCCATGGACAAGGAACTGAAATCTTCCTTGGGAGCATCTCCCACCTTCTGCTACAAAAAAAATGAAAAGTCTTCAAGTATCGTTCGAGATCAGAGACACACCACTTCTTTTGGACAACAGCAGCATAGCCACAGCCCCCAAAGGGATGTTCACCTGCGGCAATTGTGTGTCTTGCAAGCACATCTTGGTGGGGCAAGAATTCATTTTCCAACATTGCTCCCTCAAAATCTGCTTCCAAAGATTTTATTTTTGCCACACCAGTTCCGTGGTCTATGCAGCAGTATGTGACTCTTGCCCAGCATTTTATGTCAGCAAAACCACCAGGAAAGTATCAGACCACATCAAAGAACACCTAGGAGCAGTAAGATCCCATAACCCTGGCAATGCACTAGGAAAACACAGTACTAGTTGCACTCAATTCACAGGGTTCAAATTTTTTGTACTTGAACAAATAGCTCCGTTTTTCGGAGACACAGACTCCCTACTAGAAGTCAGGGAGCTCAAATAGTAATTCAGACTGAATGCAGAAATAACACCAGGACTAAATGAGAATTTGAATGTAAAATCTGCTCTGAAGTGGCATAGATAACCCTCTACAGCCGCTCCTATCAAACTCCACTGTAAACTTGCACTAAAGCATTACATCACAAGTTGCTACCTTAATTTAAATATTTGTTTCTCATTGGCCTAAATTAAATGCATTGTAATTAGCTACTGAGCCCAGCTCACATTACCGATTGGTTAATTCTTCCACCTAATTTAAATACATGTACTATTTAAGTGACTTGCCTTGGCACAGTATTTCATTCTGAAGAAGATCTGTACATCAATAAAGATCGAAAGCGCTAAATACCGAAGTTACGCTCCGTGTCTTTGTCCTTCACTAGATGCTCAGGAAGTTTTTTACTTAATAGTTTTTTGTACTTCTATCTCTCTTGTCGGTTCTTCAGTTTTTGTAAATAGTTTTTCTTCCGATAATCAGTATGGACGACACGACCAACGCGGAACTAGGCTCTGGCAGCCAACTTCTATTTGACCCATCCCCACAGCCCTTGCCTCCTAACCTGGCAAGTCTAATACAGTCGGTCGCAAACTCTAATACCCACACCCAGGAACTATTAAATCGGTACAGCAACGCTGTCAATGGACAACTGCAAGGGAACCAACCTCAGGGGAGCCAACACCAAGAGATCATCCTCAATCCTCTGCCTCCCACTCCAGCTTGACCTTCAAGCCCTACAACCCCTAGGGATGAAAACCTCAACGGAATCGCTCCTCTGCCTCCACAGCACCCTCGAACTATCAGCAGCAACACCATCATGGATTTCATGAACCAGGACAATGGCAATAATCCTTTTCTACAGGAAAGAGAATTGCAACCAGCAAATGACCAAGGAGCACAGCCCTCCACCCCCCCCCCATGCCAGTGGAAACACATGTAAGTCACTAATTTTTAAACTGGAAAGAGCTATCATTTTATTTAAGAACATCCAGTACGACAATTTTTTCCTAAATGCATGTGTCCAGCACAACATAGTGCTGCAATGACTCAGATTTTTCAAATTCCCCAACAGAACCAAAACAGATTCACTGCTGTATGCCGAGCTCACCAAACTGTACAATGACGCCAGCATCCAGTCTGTAAAGATCCTAATTAAACATAAGCTAACCAGGTTAGAAAACCTAGACAAGGACATAGTAGAAATGAACAACATGGTGACCCAACACCAGGACTTCCCGTCGTTTAAGCACTTTTACAATGGCATTTCTCCACAGATCACTTGACACATGGCAACACTCATCCAAAGGAAGAAACAACAACTGCAATGGGACCTAACTCAATACCACAACAGAGCAGCCTACCCCTTACATCGAGGAACTCACAATAACTTCAACAGAAGACCGAGCAACTGGACTAACCCAGCCAGACCAACAGCTCAACAGCCAGCACCGCCCCCTGTAGCTCAGACAGCCAACATAGACATGAACTCAGCACCTTCTCCCCCTCCACCCTTGATCCCAGTGCCTCCAGCGATGATCCCAGTGCCTCCTCCATTGATACAGAAGCCTCCGACAACCACACTGGTGGGCCAACTACAGCAACCAGTTCTGTTAGCACCAACCACCACAGCAAATGCTAACCAAATCCAACAGGCTTTTCTATTAATGGACAACTGGATCCCCTTGAACACAGGACAAACTCCTATGAGAGGACCAGGGACACGAGGGAGAGGGAGAGGGAACCCCAGGTTCAGAAACCTAGGGAGACCAATGCGCATGAGGAGCACAACGAGGAGATAACACCGCTAGCCTCCACGGTACCCCGAACCCTATTGCCCAGTGCAGTTTTCAACTTAACCAACAGGAGCCTCTCCAATTACCACATCAGCCTGCTGAATAGGGGCTTCACTTTCATCCCCGCCCAAAGAGTGGACGTACCAGTGCTGATACTAGAATTACGGCTCTATCTGAGAAAGTTGCATCTTAAACATATGTTCCATGACACCGACGAAGAGGAAGAAGAGGACTCTCAGGATTCTCCCGCAATCCCTCCAACAAAACCGCTACAACAGAAAAGCCTGTACAGTCATGTGCTACACAGCAGCCTCCAATCCTTCCAACGAGTATGCGAACACAATTTCAGATCACTACTCAATGCTCCCAGGACCAGCAAATAGCACAACTTCTCACGAGAGGAGCACACAGCCCTGATGGAGATTAGTAAGGACCACAATCTCCGAGTCATGAAAGTGGACAAGGGCACGGGGATCGTACTCATGGAACAAAGTGTGTACTCCACAAAAATCGAAGCAGCCCTAGCGGACCAAGAATTCTACACAAAAGTGGATCTCCAAACGGTCAACAAACATTTCTCCACAATCGACAAAAAACTACAACTACTGGAGAAAAACACAGCATCTCCCTGGAGGAATACATGTTCATGACAGTACCCCAACCTGGGCAAACTCTTCGGTATCCCAAAGATCCACAAAAATACAGAGGATCCTTCTTTCAGACTAATAGTATCCAATGTATGCACCAAAACTGAAAAAAATATCGGAATTTGTTGACCACCTCTTAAACCCACTGGCACAATCCACTAGATTCTACCTGAAAGATTCCTGGCACTTTCTCAATGAACTATCCACGGCACAACTGGAGTCCCCCAACTGCCTGCTAGTCACTCTGGATGTTACCTCTCTCTACAGCAACATCCCCCACCAGGAAGGGTTGGCAGCACTAAGATTGTTCCTGTCCAAATATACTCACTTCACCCCAGCCAAAATTCACACAGTATGTGAATTAACAGCCATTGTTCTCCGCAACAATTTCTTCCATTTCAACACTAATATTTTTAAACAAGTAAAAGGTGTTGCGATGGGAACGAAACTAGCTCCAGCCTTTGCCAATCTAGTACTGAGCACCTGGGAACTTGAAACACTCATGCACCTCCCTGGGTTCAGTAAAATAAGTATATACCGCCGTTATATAGATAACTTGTTTTTTATTTGGAACGGACCCAAAGAAGAGCTGGCCACCTTCCTACAAACTCTCTCTAACAGCATACCCTATTTGGATTTTGTCATGTCTGGTTGTGGTTCAAGCATAGCTTTCCTGGACACCCTCATCTCGATTGATGGACCTAATAATTCCCTGGTATCCAACATTTACAGAAAGGAGACCTATAGAAACAATTTCCTGGACTTCATAAGCCAGCACCCATTCTTTATGAAAAAGAATGTGGTGCATGGCCAATTCATCAGATTGTCCAGGCTCATCAGCAACGACTACACCTTCCTACAGGAGTCTGAGTTCCAGTCTCTTATGTTCAAAGAGAGACACTACCCAGCACAGTTGGTGAGCTCGATACTCCAAGAGGTCACCAAAGACAGGCACAACAAGTTTAAACCCATCCTAACATATGGGTTCACCTATCGTACTACTAATACCCAAAAGGCAAACAAATCTCATAGCTTCCCAGTCCCAATCTGCAGGGACATGGAAAATATCAAGCAAATCATGTCTGCACACTGGGACATTATCTCCATGGACAAGGAACTGAAATCCTCCTTGGGAGCATCTCTCACCTTCTGCTACAAAAAAACAAAAAGTCTTCAAGCATCGTTCGAGATCAGAGACACAGTGCTTCTTTTGGACAACAGCAGCATAACCACAGCCACAAAGGGATGTTCACCTGCGGCAATTGTGTGTCTTGCAAACACATCTTGGTGGGGCAAGAATTCATTTTCCAACATTGCTCCCTCAAAATCTGCTTCCAAAAATTTTATTTTTGCCACACCAGTTCCGTGGTCTATGCAGCAGTATGCGACTCTTGCCCAGCATTTTACGTCGTCAAAACTACCAGGAAATTATCAGACCGCATCAAAGAACTCCTAGGAGCAGTAAGATCCCATAACCCTGGCAATGCACTAGGAAAACACAGTACTAGTTGCACTGGATTCACAGAGTTCAAATTTTTTGTACTTGAACAAATAGCTCCGTTTTTCGGAGACACGGACTCCCTACTTAAAGTCAGGGAGCTCAAATGACAATTCAGACTGAATGCAGAAATAACACCAGGACTAAATGAGAATTTGAATGTAAAATGTGCTCTGAAGTGGCGTAGATAACCCTCTACAGCCGCTCCTATCAAACTCCACTGTAAACTTGCACTAAAGCATTACATCACAAGTTGTTACCTTAATTTAAATATTTGTTTCTCATTGGCCTAAATTAAATGCATTGTAATTAGCTACTGAGCCCAGCTCACATTACCGATTGGTTAATTCCTCCACCTAATTTAAATACATGTACTATTTAAGTGACTTGCTTTGGCACAGTATTTCATTCTGAAGAAGATCTGTACATCAATAAAGATCGAAAGCGCTAAATACCGAATTTGCGCTCCGTGTCTTTGTTCTTCACTAGATGCTCAGGAAGTTTTTTTACTTAATAGTTTTTTGTACTTCAGTTTTTGTAAATAAATATAAATATATATATATATATATATATATATATATATATATATATATATATATATATATATATATATATGCATTTTTTTGCGGGGGAAAGCCCTCCATGCTCCCTACACCCTCTGCTAATTGTATATTCCTACTCAGTGGGATAGATTCTGTAAAGTTCATGGAATCAAACACATTTCGCTGATATTAGCACACAAGTTGCAGATAAGTCTGTAATATGTAAATATGTCTCAGTCAACTTAGAATATCTCAGCACATGACAGTTTCTCAGCAACAATGATGCACTATATATCAGTTACAGCCACTCCATAAGTTATGAAAACTGTCTCATAAGCGTGATATACATTAACAAAATTACAGATATACTATCCCAGTCTAAACTGCATCCATCCTTCCATCCATCCTGCTGAGTGGCTAGTCCTGCCACAATAGTTCTTCCACACACTTGCACAATCACACCTGTTGCCAATTTAGCGTGCCCAATTCACCTACTTTATGTCTTTGAAATGTGGGAGGAAACCGAAGCTCCCAGTCAAAACCCACGTGAACACAAGGAGGACACACAGAAGGGAGCCCAGCCAAGAATCAAACTGTGGAACCTCTGTGTCACTGTGCATGACATTCATAAATAAATAAATATTTACAACAATCTCTCCAGTAATCTTAGAGACAACTATGGGATATCTCTGTAAGTCATTTATTAGTAAAATATACATGCATGCACTTACGGATTCTGAGGGAATCTATACAATTTTTGATAAAAAAATTAATAACGGCGAAGACAATCACGGTCACATCTCCACAGCTAACAGTAGCTAACAGTGGGTGTGGGATATGTGTGGGCAATGCAGGTAATGCATACATCCAAGGAAACAGGGACATAGAGAAGCAGAGTTGGGGTATGGGTGAAGAAAAGAGACATACAAATTATATGTAAGAAAAGGAAAATCTGAGGGACAGTGGCAGAGGCATGGGCAATGTTTTTTTTATGGAAATAGCCCCATTTTTTTTTTTTTTTTGTTTAGAGAATAGAAGTTCCATGGTATTTTGAACTCTGATGTCACTGTAAATATATATTTAGTATTGGCTTGTTTTTTTTATTATCTATTATTAAAAATATTTAAACCTTTCACTATGGCTGATCTGTGTAGAATTTTTTAAGTTCTGAGAGAGAGTACTTGCATATTTATTTGGTGACATTGTGTGGGCCACTCCTAATAGGCTTGCTCTTGGTCAATCTACCATTTGCATTGATAGTAACATTACACACCCTTTGTTAAGGGACTTAAAGTAGTTGATAAGGAGCTGGCTGGTGGCAGTGATAACTACCTTAAAGTCTGAGCAAAAGGGGGCATAGCTAATAAATCTGTGCCAGCCTTTCAGAGGTGTGTGTGTGTGTGTGTGTGTGTGTGTGTGTGTGTGTGTGTGTGTGTGTGTGTGTGTGTGTGTGTGTGTGTGTGTGTGTGTGTCTGTGTAAATCAAACCTCAAAGAATGTGCATGTCACTACTTGGGCACAAAGCATGGGTTGGACAGAGAGGGTGCTGGAGGTATTGGCTTGGCCACTCAGCTGATATCTAAACTCTATAGCTGTCCCAATGGGGAGTCATACTGGGGATCTGGAGAAAGAGGGAGAAACCAGACCTGGACTGACTGTTGTCTCTATGTGCTTTTAAGGGAAATTGCACTTGATGCAGAGAGCTACATCTGGAAATATTGTGTGTGCACCTGTCATTCCCTCAGTGTACATCCCCCACTGGTGCCACTGGTGAGGATTGAGGCTACGTGATTACCAGTCCAGTGGTGGGGCATCACAGTTGTTATCTTCATAAGAGTACTCAGGCAGTTGTCTGGCATGTGCTCATCTCTGATGTCTGATCGATGAGCATCCATGTGTCCCATGCTCTGTCAAGGTGAATCACAAGGCAAAAAACAAAAAAAAATAAGAAAGTACATATGCATACCTGCTACTATATGACTACATAACATACTCAGTGCTATACAATGCACAGCCAGAAAACAGTATGGAACCTTAAAATATGGTATGGCCATAGTCAAGTGTACCACCATGTGGAAAGTATGTCAGTAATCAAAACCATAACAAGGAAGAACAGATGTCTTTCAGGCTGCACATTCCTATGAAAATCATAGCTGACATTAAACTGCAGCTGATGTGCACATCTGCAGTCTATCAGACATTAAGTAACATCCTGTTGACATGTTATTTCTGCATATCACAATAAAGGTATATCAGCATATATTGCAGGTGACATTAAATGCACATTCTCAGGTGAAATGGCCTAAAATAATTATGTGGGAAAAGTATAATATACATAATAAACATATTTCCTGCTAACAGATGGCTCCTCATGCACACAGCACATGATGAGAGGTGAAGAGTCACAGGGGGAAACAGCAGCTGCTGTGAGTCTAGGCAGATGTAGGGATGCTCAATGCACCCTCACATTGGCTAAGCGGCAATGCATAGCCCACTTGCTCACCACCTAAGGGGCTAAAACCTTCATCCTACATACATACATACACATAGTAACATTGATGCCAGGCAATGCTCACAACCTTTACCTACCCATGCAATGGCTGTGTACTCCTAGCATCAGAAAGAATCAGCCCTGAACTAAAACTGTAGTAACTGCCAGATTTACAAGGTAAGTGTTGAAACTGAAAAAGAAAAAAAAATGTGCAATTAATACAAATGAATGGCATAGCCTTGAATACTGTAACTTGGTAATGTAAGCAAGTAAAAGATGGTTGATTTTTACAGCAATGACTTCAATATGTGACAGCAGTGAGTTATGTGAATACCTGTGTCCTCTGTTAAGTAATAGGCCTCAAACATCAAAAATTCACACATTCATACCTCTCAAAAGTATTGATGGTCCCCAGATGTTCTCAGTTTGGCCTCATAGTTTTGTACTGGCAAATCATCAAGGAGAGAAGTTAGAAATGAATCACATACATTTCAGTTTCAGACTTCATATCCCTCAGAAACATCCAAAAATATTGATTTCAAAAACTGATTCTATCAACTTTCCCTAACTTTGTAAGACCAAAATATTTAAAAAGTCTCTCAGTTGTTCAGCCTTTGTTCCACTTTTGTTTATGGCTTGGTTCACCTTTTTTTCTGTAAGAGTGTGGGAGGCATGTACATTTTGAAAAAGCAGTACAATTAGCAAAACAGCATCACAAACAGATATTATAAGCACTAAGTCAGCTATGCACCCTGAGCATCAGACATGAAACTTAGGTATCCCTGAATACAAGAGACAGAAAACAAGGACACAGCACAGTTATCATCACTTGAACAGGATTTTGTGTGTGTGGGGGGGGGGGGGAGGATGGGGGGCAGGAAGCCTTGGTGGACACAAAAGGTAACTGAGTGCATGTGAGTAAGAAAGAGAAACAGACAGACATTTGGATAAAGTAACAAATGGCCACTGAGACAGAATGAGCTTTAAGCCTCACGGGTAAACCATGTAACTGTTGTGTGTGTATCTGCATGTGCCCTCCAGATGAAATTGGTGTTTGAGTGCCTGCAAAACCACATCAAAGCTCTATGCTAGCTCTACATCTTGGTATGTTAGACAGGTGTGAGCAGTGCATGGTGGAGGTGGCAGTTCATACCCAACCCCAAGAACTGTCTCTGCCAGGAGTTGCACTGGCATGTCCATGTCCACAGTCAGATGCACCGCTGCTACCTGAATGTAACTGATGTATGCTGGGCAGGCTCTCCTTATGGGGATGCCCAGGACCATGACACCATGGCCTGCCATGTCTGGATGTGAACACCTCAACCACTGTCGGAGCAGTAAAAGTAGTGCCACTATGGGAACAGGATCAGGCATGGCCATGTTGGCTAAAATCAGATAATGTGGCTGACCTACATCCATGTGAATGCCGTCCCCCTCCCAGCAAATATTCCATCACAGACACTGCCCATTCCAGTGTGACATTCATCCAACCCATTGAATCAGCAACACAGTGGAAGCAGTCATGCATGTCAGCCTGTGCCACATCTACAACCCTAAACGTTTTTTGAGGCTCTATTAAAATGTGCTTTTGTCTCCGTGATAGTCCTAAACATACTTCGAGTGGCACAAAAACATACACCTGGATCCAGTGGAGGATGGACAGAAGGCCTCCTCGAAGCACCCCAAAACATCCTGCTGCATGGCACCTCATCCACACTTTGGCAATGGCCAGAGTCAACAGGCACCAAAGCCACAGTAACCACACTAACCTGATTTAGTGTCTCACCCTCCACCTGTCAAAAATATTGAGGGCTCACTGAAATGGGTAAGTGTAGGCCTACTGGCTGTGTTTGATGGAATTACAGGGGATGGCCGAATGTCCACCTCAGTGTCAGATTCCACCACTTCACCCCTCCGACTGTGCCTCTCTTTGCCCACCATCATCATTAAAGACTGCCTATACTGACATCAGGTGGTAAGAGTCCTACACTTCCACTGTCAGAATCACCTGTGATAATAAGCAACAACCACAGGAAATAAATTAATACCTGCACTACTGCAATTTAATATATGTGAGCAAACTAACACTGGTGCCACTATCACAGACAGTGCAACAATATACACACACCTGACATCCACCTCACACATACAGATAAATGATTATTTCTATTAAATGCTCACCAGTACCGAAATAAAAATGTTTGGCTTTCCATGTATAGATGACTCCTGAGTTCCAAGTGATGATAACCCTGGAAGACGTTAAGCAAAAGGTAAGGACACCATTGTCACAATTAACAGTAACACAAGGGGTTAAAACCTTTGGCCCTTTATATGTCCATTAACAATACTTTTAATCTAAACTTGGATGACACGTCCATCCCAAGCCCATATGTAATCAACCAGAATCAAACAGAATCTGTTGTTAACTGCATCAATCTACAACTAGCCCCACCCTCCCAAACTTGTTTATGTTAAACAAAACCTAAGTATTGCTGTCAATATTTTGCTATACAAGAAATATTTAACAATTGAGATAGGTAAGCCTTCCTGGAAGCTACTCCTGGTATATACTTGTCTTCCCTGAAACAACAGCACCAAAACCAATCATGCTGTTGTACACTTTCCACTGAGCTCTTGGGATCCCTGGCAGTGGACAGGAGCTCGTCATTTGGTGTCAATGATAGGTCTGCAGCAGGCTCCCCCTGGTAACCATCTGTCCACGGGCTACTGCGACTGTCCTCCTCCAGGCCAATGAAATCATGTCATTGGCCCTGCAACATACCTGATCACATGTCCTGCCCTGACAGCCAATGGCATTTACATTAGCCATTGTCTACTGCCAAATTTCCATTCTTCCAGACATCACCCCATGTCCTATCTCAAGCAGAAAGGCACCATGCCAGCTAAATGCTTGCACAATCACTTCATTCTCGGCGTCACTGAAGGGGGGGTTGCGGGAATTACTCCACCTGTGTGCCATAGTTCTAGGTGACATAAAACACAAAAGAAGGATAATACACATAAGTGTCACATTAATAAAAGTCCTTAAAAATATGTTTTTTTTTTAATATTACCCACTGGAGAAACAAAACATAGTGAAGATATACAAATATAAAAAAAGATTTGTGTAGTTGCAACATATTACACTCACACACAAAGCAAGGTTGGAGCCAAAACAAGGAGAGTAACATCAGCAAAGCAAACCTCTGTACAAACAATTTTGTTTGTGCCAAAACAGAAATAGAACTTGCCTCCCCACCCGAAACAACAAGCAAATGACACATTTTGCTAACAAAAAGGAATAAAATATGAGTGACAATATAGAACATTTACATTTGACTGAAATAACAATAGGAGAGTGTAAAGAAAAAAAAGTTGCAACATTAGCACTTGTGATGAAAGTTAATAAGGCTGTGCATATGAGAAAGTTAAATGCCCTAACAAAATGTCTATGCCATTAGTAAACTTCTAAGAAGTGCATACAGATAAAAGCACATTATATATATATATATATATATATATATATATATATATATATATATATATATACATATATATATATATATATATATATATATATATATATATATATATATATATGGGTCTACTTTTTCTTCACGAAATTACGTTTAACCAAATGTCAAGTGAACAAAACCAGTTTGCCAGTTTGCTGAAACTATATTAGTCCAAACACACACTTTCCTGAACTATAAAACATCAAAAATCAACATACGGAAAAAATAAAAACAAATAACACACATTTCCTAACATTTTTTACTGTGCCTTCCACACCCCCTGCAAATTATATATACCAGCTCCAAGATCACACTACAGTGACAGCAAGGGTGGTTTTCCCTAGCCTTACTGAAGTGTGATCTCCATTTCAAATTAAGATAAGTGTAAAAATATTTACCATATGCTGAAGATGCTGACACTGCCGTAACATCCGTGATGCCTCACAACTAGAACAATGTCAATGTTAAACTCATTTAAAGGACAACTACATCACAAGACACTGCTTTAATTTTTGGAGATTTAGCTTCCAGTGAAGTGTATTTTTGAAAATGTGAACTTTCAAACTACTGGTCGTAGCAAACTACCATTCAGTGAAGTGTTAATTCAGTAAGAAAAAGTAGATACAGAGAGAGAGAGAGAGAGAGATAGAGAGATAGAGTTTTTTTGTTAGTGACATGTGAGCATATCCAGCACATAACTGAAAAATGCAATCATACCTTATCAAGATCCATAATCTTCTGTGCAGATAAATCCAAAGTAATAGCAATCATCTTCTTTGTTATCCGCATAAACAAGTCTCCTCACCTTCAGGTTCCCCAGCTACACAGTTCACTTTTTATTGTGTTGTTTCAAGGTTGTGGTTATGGTGAAGATGCAAATGGGGTGGAACTCATTAGAACTGCTGAATCCCAAATTCTTGGCTCCGTGTAGCAGATTAAAATATAGTGCAGGCACTCCCTCAGTGTTTGTTGCTAATGGATTTCAACTGTGAATGATTACTGGTAGGGAGAAAGAAAACAAATCATCAGTGCAGACTCCCTTACCTCCAGCGGGTGTGTCAGCTCGGTTAGACTTACAAAGTGTAGCAGTAATTGTATCAAGGTTTGAAATGTAAGTAAGCAGCACACATTTATCAGTTTCTCTTCAGTAAAATCCAACTTCCCCTGCATTTGCTGATAACTGTATATTACTGCAATTTAATATCCTTATACATTTTAAGGACAATGATACAGAATGCCTTACAGTTTACTGGTCAGATAAGAGAAGAATGAGCAACAAACACAGAGAGATAAGACAGAGCTGCGTTTCTGCAAGCAGTAGTCATAAATGGTTGTGTGATCACTCAGCGCACAACATCTGAAATTAATACATCTATGAAGAACTCAGAAGTGTACAACCGTAATATATTTTGTTAATACTGTGGGCAATGTAATTGCTTATATGCACAATGATTTTTATTCTCAGTTGGCAAAGAAGGATACGACACCCTTACTGAGTTTTGAAGGCTCATTGGAGTGAGTTCATATCTAGACCTGTAAAAAAATCTTTCATGTGAACCAACATAAACTTTGTAGTGTTGTGTATTTAATTCTTTTCTTCCTTTCTTCTAATTTTCTTTTTTTTTATGCCAGTATTTGTGCAGTGAGTGGTGTAGCACAAGCAGGGGAAATGGAGAAATACAATAAATATCATGAAGTCCACACACAAGTAGCAATATTCCAACTGGAAAAATGTATCCCCAGATAAAAGTCCACAAAAAATGCAACACACACAAATGTCCAGGGATCATAAACCAGGCAGGTAAACAGATTAAAGACTTTTCCCAATAATACGATTACAAGCTGAGTCAAATATTTATTCCACAGTTGAAAGAAAACGGCTTTATTGAAACTGGTAAGCGCTTTCATGGGAATACTTCCCACTTCATCAGACCATAAAAACAAATTGCAAACACTTCTTTATATATATAAAACAAATACTTAACAATCTTCAATTAAGAACCAATCAATCACACTTTTTAAAGATACAATTGATGATTGTTAAGTAGTTGTTTTATATATAAGGAAGTGTTTGCAATTTGTTTTTATGGTCTGACAAAGTGGGGGGTATTCTCATGAAAGCCCTTACCAATTTCAATAAAGCCATTTTCTTTCAACTGTGGAATAATATTTGACTCAGCTTGTAATTGTATTATTGGGAAAAGTCTTTAATCTGTTTACCTGCCTGTTTTATGATCCCTAGACATTTGTGTGTGTTGAAATATCATGAAGTACTTGTTGGATTACCAGTACTTCAACTACACCTGTGAATCACTTATGTGTGTAGCACATCTTCTAAACATGTTGATCCACACAGCATGTACTCCCTGTATATCAGGGTTCAAGTCCCATCTTTGTCATTTAAGGATGACACCTAATAAACACTGATCACAAGGCTAAAATACATTTAGCTTTGCTTATCTCATTTGCGTGACACTTAACAGTGTGCTAACTTGGATCACTGAGCAACCCAGGAATCAGACAGAATACCTGCAGATAGGACGTAGACATTATAAATGTCAAAAAGAATACATTGTTGCAATTTTTGCTTTCCATCATGCAACATCACTTAGCTTTGTTGTGTGATGGTTAGTAATCTTCCCCAGCACCTACAGGTCTAGAAATTTCAAAACAGATACATTTTATTAATTCTGTTGGGCACTGCACTAACATGATAAGTGACACTGAGCAGCAGTCAACACACAGAACTGAAGAATGAATGGGGAGATATCCAACTGTTATTTAACTATTCCTGTGGCAGCAGGTACAAGTACAGGGCTTTAATGCAGATGGTCCTGGGTTCTAATATAGGAAGTGCAACATATTTTTTTTACTTTTGTGACAGTTCAGTTTATAGTAATGAACAGGAAAATATACAAGTGCTATTTCAATATTCCTGTGGCAACAGCTGTAAGTGTAGTGCTGCTATACACAGGGTTGTGGGTTCTACTACAGGAAATTCCAGGTATTTTAACTGTTGTTCCATTTCGCATTATATTAAATATCACTTATAACAATGTATACATAATTACAAATAATAACTAAGCATAGCAGCGCAGCTGGTATGAATTATACATATGAGGGCTAAGACACCCTTACTGTGTTTTGAAGGTTCAGATGTATGACTGAGGATATACTGTCTGCTATGTTTCTCTACGCATACTTCTGCTATCTGGACTTGGATGGCCTTTACACTTCAATAAGAAACATACACACATGAATGTATAAACATAAAGGACCTTGTCAGGTCATGCACATTCATGGTTAACACCTCAATCTATCATGTGTATTTATAAGTAATTTATGACTATGCCTGAGAAGCACTTCTTCTGTGGCAAAGACGGAAAATCACTGCTGGGGAAGATTTTTTTTTATTTTATGCTGTTATGCATAGATTTGAATCCCACACTGTAAAAATCAATTTTATTAGTGTATAAAGCCAAACCAAACATGTATCAAATCAAGAAATTTATGCCCCCGGTGCATGTCTGCAAAGTTAAATCACCTGTTATAGCAGCACACACCCCTCAAACTAATGTCAAGTATAAGGTTAACCTTGCAGTTTCCTAAACTGCTTTTCCTCTCAGTTTCTCACTGTTGATCTGTACTTAACATCATGCAAATGTGGTTTGCATCATTGCTTGGGTGTATGCACTACCAATGAATAACACACATCGAGCAGGGAATTATTATTTTCTATTGCAGTGTTTTCATGTTAGACATGTCTGGTATTAGAGGGAAAGGTGACCTATTCAGGGCACAGAGGTAGGGTGTTCAGGAGTCTAGAATCTTTATTGGGGTCCTTGTAAAGCATCACAGCCAAAGGCTTTTACAGGGGAACTATATCGGCTCCCAGTACAAGTATGAGGTTTGGAATAGTGTGACCAAGGCTGTATCCAGTGCAACTGGCATCCTATGTACTGGAGAACAGTGCAGGCACCACTTTAATGACCTAAAAAATATGCAAGAAAGATACACTCAACCAGTGGCTGGATGGATTCCAAATAAGCAACATCCCACAGTTGAGCAAGTATGCTAATAAAGAGAATTTATAATACATAGAAAGCTAAATATAGGCAAGTCTGGTACGCATAATGTTATTCTGTTCTCTTCATTTCTTTTCACAGCTAATTCTAAAATCAGTGTAATAGGCAGGCTCATGCTGAAAATCTGGAGAGACTGAGGGAAGCAAGTGGTATGTATGCTGTTCTATGGAAGTATTAATGTAGCTTTTAAATTAAAATATATTTTATATACAGTAGTAGCAAAGTAAGCATGCATACCCTAAATGTAAAAGCAAGCATCCATGTATGCATCAGTCTGTAGCACAAACCAACTGTAGGAGACAACTGTAAGACTGTAGTCGGACATTGTGGGTTCAAATACCACAAGTAATAAGTATGAAACTGCAATCCTATAATGCTATTACATAAAATAAATTCTATGCAAGTGGCATAACTGCTCCACGTTTAACTCTAATTTGTATAACTGGACCAAATATATGTGCAACATTTGCAAATTGCAAGGATTATTTTGAGCAAATTGTAATTATAGTTTGTATTTAGAAAGTATATTTAAATGTAAAACTTCAGATGAAATAGTTGCATTATTGTAATAATGCATTGTATGTCACATATGATGGCACTAATTTTCTTTCTTTTTTTCTCTTACCCCAACCCTTATCTCTCTTTTTTCTATTATTTATTGTCAAAATGTTCCATGTGAGACATCTCTAACAAATCAATAAATGCTTTACAGCACAGGGAGTTAGGCAACCCCAGTAGCTCAGCCTGCCCCTGCTCCACAGGCATTGGCACTGATGCCCAGTACATCTGAGATCCAAACTGGCAGTACTGGTTATGGTTCCCCTGTACTACCTGTGCCCTCAGGTTGCACTACCCCAACAGCTGGTGCTGTGGTACTCTCTGGGAATATTGGTGGCGGTTGAGATTTTATCATGAGAACCCAGGGTGGGTGTGTAGATTTGTGCACACCACCACTAGTGTATGCCTATGCTGGATGTACAGGATGCGCTCCTACATTGTCAAGTAGTCCAGCATTCAGCAGGGCAAAGCGATGCTGGTGGCAGGCCTGTGCATGAGAACTTGATTCTTATTGTCCCTATGTTTGATTTGCAAGGGCTTGTGTTGTCCCCTCCCTCACCCCAATCATGGTGTCCCCCCAAATTTGGTGCCCTTCACCATCTCAGTGTCTTGTTTTATTTGTCCTGTTTGTTTGCACCTACTCTCTCACCTACCTAATCTACATGACCCAGAAATACTATTGTCCCTTACTCAACATTCATCTCTTACTGAAGTTAAAAAAGGGCACCTGTCCCACAAAAAATAGCAACCCATAATAGCTCTCCAATTCACACATATATCTTCTTGACAGACTTGATTCAATCCCATTGGTTATACACCATGACAGTGTTGTTTTCAACCCTCTTTGTGGAGGTGACAGTCCAAATTCAGCTACTATTCTGTACATATTTCCATTTTACACTGTTGAAGAAATTGATAGCTATGGTTCTTTCACTTTTTGACCTCTGTGTTTGTGCTGAGTTTGGCATCATGCACCAATTCCAAGTGATGGTGAATGGCTATTCAATGGTGTGGTTACCTCCATTCAATGCCACTTAAACATGCTGGGCTAAGGTAGCACACACTCACACAGTGAATGTAGTATAAATAATTATTTCATTGAATTCTCACTACTTATTTAAAGCTATTACATACACCTGGATTCGAACCCTATATCATCTGGGCTCCAAAAGAAATATGTCAACACATTTACACCTGCTGCTACAGAGTCAGCTAAGCAGCAGGTGTGTTTCATACACCCAACACTGAGAATTCACATAATTTTAGCAATGAGGCTCCCATTTGTTCACCACTTAACTATGAGCAAACAGGAAAAGTAGTTGAAATGTATGTCTCGCATGTGCAAACACTTTGCAAAACATAGTGCAATTCCACTCCTCACCTGTGCACTATGGAAAGTGCACAATATCATGTATTACTTATTTTTGCTGTCCATTTACTCTTCATGACATGAAACTACATGTAAAAGCACAAACAAAATTAAGGCACTATCTAAGAAAACATAAATATTAACAATGCAGCCATCTGTTACCTGCCCCCATGCACTGCAACCTTGGTCCCTCAGTACTTCCTCACAACTATAACAACCACGCTGCAGACATAAATAACACATGTTGTCTTATATACCATGCACATCTTTATAATGACAATACATATTCAGATTTTCCAATACTTGTAGTAATGTGGACATCTCTTTGCATATAGTTTGCAAAGCAGCCTCATAAAATATATTTGCACATTGAAAACACAACCACCAAATACTACCCATTGCACACTCATCAATCTTGTAACATGCAGAACTTTAATATCTTGTTGATTGCACAAGGCTAACTATTTATTTTATGCAGGCCTCCCAACATCCTCACTCTAACATCCACTGCTGATGCCATTTACTATAAGTTGTCCTGCAGTCTTGTAAAAGTCAGACTTGTGCCATGGTGTTTGTGTAAAATACTGAGTTCTGTAATCTGTGTACTTAGATAGGAAGGGCTTCTATTCTCACTGCAGTCAAATGGGAAGTGTGTGTGTCTATCTAGTCAGGAAAGTATAAGTGTGCATCCTGCAGTTACCACTCCAATCCCATGAATTGACAATATTTTGACAGTTCCATACACTTACACATCCATTTCATTCAAGCCTCCCAACTTCTTCTCTCCAGCATCCAATGCTGATGTCATCCACTATACATTGTCTTGCAACTTTAAGTCAGACTTGCACTGTGGCACTTGCATAAAATCCTGAGTTTTTGTAGTTTGTGTACTTAGGTAGGGTTTCTGTTCTGACTGCAGTCAACTGGGAGGTGTGTGTGTGTGTGTGTGTGTGTGTGTGTGTGTGTGTGTGTGTGTGTGTGTGTGTGTGTGTGTGTGTGTGTGCGCGCGTCTGTGTGTGTCTATCTAGTCAGAAAAGCATAAGTGTGTATCCTGCAGTTACTATGCTAATCTCGAGGATTGACAATATTTTAACAGTTGCACATGCCTACACATTCATTTTATGCAGACCTCCCAACATCTTCTCTCCAACATCTAATGCTGATATCATCAATTATAAATTTTCATGCAGCCTTATAAAAGTCACACTTGTGCCATGGTGCTTGTGTGAAATACTGAGTTTTCTAGTTTGTGTCCTTAGATAGGTACAGGTTCTATTTTCACTGCAGTCAACTACATATCCCTACAAATCCATTTAATGCAGACCTCCCAACATTCAGTGCTGATATCATCCACTATAAATTGTCTTGCAACCTTATAAAAGTCAAGCTTGTGTCTGGCGCTTGTGTAACCTTCTTAGTTCTCTAGCCTGTGTGCTTAGATAGGTATACAGGTTCTGTTCACACTGCATTCATCTGGGGTGTGTGCATTTGTGCACTTTCTTGACATTAGAGAGAGCATTTTATAACAGCATGTGGGGCACTGCAATTTCCATCTTCTCCTCACCAGACATATTTGATGTCATCACCTATAATGTGTTGTCTGACACTCTCCAAGTCAGACTTATGCTGTGGGACTTGCATGAAATACAGATTTCTCTAGTTAGTGTACCTTACATAGCTAGGGGTTCTGTTCTCACTGCAGTCAACTGGGAGGTGAGCACGCGCATGTGTGTGTGTGTGTGTGTGTGTGTGTGTGTGTGTGTGTGTGTGTGTGTGTGTGTGTGTGTGTGTGTGTGTTTGTGTATGTGTGTGTGTGGGAAATTGCTATTACCATCTTCTCCTCACAAGACACTGTTGATGCCATCACCTATAAAGTGTTTTCTGATACTGTCTAAATCAGATTTGTGGTGTGGCACAAGCATTGAATACAGAGTGCTCTAGTGGTTGTACTTAGATAGGTAGGGGTTCTGTTCTCACTGTAGTCAACTGGGGTGTGGATGCGTGTGTTTGTGCACTTGCTTGACATTAGAAAGAGCATTTTGCATCAGCATGTGGGACACTGCTATTACCATATTCCCCTTGTCAGCCACTGCTGATATCATCATCTATAAAGTGCTGTCTGACAACAAATCAGACTTGCACTGTACTGCTTGTGATAAATACTGTGTGCTCTAGTCAGCGTACTTACATAGGTAGGAGTTCAATTTTCACTACGGTCAACTAGGGTGTGTGTGTGTGTGTGTGTGTGTGTGTGTGTGTGTGTGTGTGTGTGTGTGTGTGTGTGTGTGTGTGTGTGCGTGTGTGTGTGTGTTTATGTGTGTTTGTGCACTTGCTTGACATTAGAAAGAACATTTTACACCAACTTGTTGGGCATTGCTATTACCATATTCTCTTCACCAGACACTGCTGATGTCATCACTTATAAAGTGTTGTCTGACACTCCAAGTCAGACTTGTGCTGTGGTGCTTGTATTGAATACAGAGCATTCTAGGCAGTGTACTTATATAGATAGGGATTCTCTTCTCACTGAATTCGACTGGAGTTTGTGTGTGTGTCTGTTTGTGCACATGCTCAACATTGGAGAGAACATGTTAAACTGGCATGTGGGACAATGCTATTACCATCTTCTCACCAGACACTGCTAATGTCATCACATATAAAGTGTTGTCTGACACTTGCCAAGTCAGACTTGTGCAATGGCACTTGTGTTAAATACAGAGTGCTCTAGCTAGTGTAACTAGATAAGTATGGGATCTGTTCTCACTGCAGTCAGCTGTGTATGTGTGTGTGTGTGTGTGTGTGTGTGTGTGTGTGTGTGTGTGTGTGTGTGTGTGTGTGTGTGTATGTGTGTGTGTGTGTGTGTGTGTGTGTGTGTGTGTGTGTGTGTGTGTGTGTGTGTGTGTGGGTGTGTTTGTGCACCTGCTTAACATTAGAGAGAGCATTTTATACCAGCATGTGGAACACTGCTATTACCATATTTCTGCTGCTGATCACATTTGGTCCAGGTGCTCTCATTTCTAATGTGGTCATGAAGTGAGGTTCCCAAGATTTGGCACAGGCATCATATTTGGAAAACCTCAAACTTTTTCAGGTCTGGCTTAAAAAGGATCCATGTTTCCAATCCGTAAAGGAGAATTGGAAAAATCAGTGCCCAGAAAAGACAAATCTTAGTGGTGATAGAGATGTTTGTCCTCTTCCATAGACACCACTTGAGTGAAGCAAATGTTACAGTGGCTTGTCTAATCCTGCTATGGACATCATATGTTAATGTCATCTTCTCCTAGATGAGCAAACCCAGATACTTGAATTCTTGCATTTACTCAATCTGAACTCCCGTGAGGTGGACGGTGACTTATGACCCATTGGTTGCCATCACTTTGTTCTTGTCCACATTTATCCATAGGCCATATGATTGGGTGATGCAGGTGATATAGAGGATATCTATGGCCTCAGCATCACTGTATGCAAAAATGGCACTGTCATCAGTGAATATCAGGTCAGTCACAGAATGTGTTTCATTGTACTGGACTCCGGTCCAGCCCTCAAATACTCTCTTCCTGATGGCATCCACCACTATGTTGAATAGCAGTGGAGAGACCGCATCCTCTTGACCGACACCAGTCTGGATGGTAAGCGCTTCAGACAGTTCATTCTGAATGTGCACCTGGCTAGATGAACCATTGTATGATGCGTGAAGGAGTCTGATGATTTTCTTTGGCACATAATCTCTCTCCAGTATCTTCCACAGAGCAGGTCAGTGGATACAGTCAAATGTGGACTTGAAATTGATAACGATAATAACTGTACATTGTCCACACTAGATTCTTTCCTCCATTAGTTGACAAATGGCAAAGATGTGATTGCAGCATCCTCTGTTTCATCTGAATCAAGCCTGTTCTTCCCTGCTGGTTTGCTTGCAGTGTTTCTACAGCCTGGATTGTATGATCTTCATAAAGACTTTGCTGATGATGGAGTACAGATGCCATGGTAATTCTTGCATTCCTGCATCCAATATGCAATAATCAGCAAACTTGGTAAGCCAACGGCCATACACTTTAGCCTAGACTTCCGAGAAATAGATTCTAAATAGTAAAGGGCTAGCACAGATCCTTGTGTTACTCCACTGGTGACAGCTCTACTGGTAAAGGTGAATTTACCAACTTTCAGTTCCTACTTCATTGACACCATAACTAACCTAACCACCACCTTTCCTATAGTTAACATCACCACCACCAAGACAGCTAATGACTAAATCATCCCAGAAAACAATCCTACCCTTAACCTAAAATTCTCCCCCATACCCACCAGCACAATAAAAAAACTATCCTCTTAAGCTAAAACCCTGTACTCTGACCCCTGACAATCTACCCCCACACTTTCTGCAGCTAGCAGCAAACTCTATACCTTATCCCATCACCATACTCATTAACAGATAAATTAAAGAATCCCTTGTCCCAGACATCTGGAAAAAGAGCATTCATTCTCCCCTTACACAAAGGTGGCACCAACACAGACACCACAAAACGTTGACCTATAGCAATTATCTCACCCCTCTTTAAAATACTAGAAAAAAGGATCCATGCCCAACTCCTCAATCACCTGCTTGAAAATCAAATGTTATCACCCACTCAGCATGATTTCAGACCAGGACACAGCACCACTACTGCCCTCCTATCCTTCCTTGATACAGTTAACTAGGCACAGGATTCTGATAAAATAATTGCTTCACTTTTCCTCAACCTCTCCAAAGCTTTTGATACCATTCCCCACACTATTGTCCTCTCTAAACTATCCACCCTCCACATTTCTCCCCCTACCCTACAATGGTTCAACAGCTATCTTTCCATTAGGCAGCAATCCATCAAATGGCAACAATCTTGCTCTTCCTTCCTCTGTAATTAAACAGGGGTACGTCAAGGCTCCATACTTGGTTCTCTCTTATTTAGCATCTTTATTAACAACCTCCACTCCACTCTTCCACAATGCTCAGTAATCCAGTATACTGATGACTCTACAATAATATGCACTGCAAATTTCATCTCTGAACTCCAGCAAATTATCCAGAATGCCCTCACCTCTACTGAATCATGGATGCTTAACAAAAACCTAAACTAGTAATTTTTACCCCTAGGAAAACCACTCCATTTGATAAAAAACTCTTCACTATTCAAGCCCAAGACAATACCACTATAGAAGTTGTCCCACACACCAAATTACTAGGCATTATTTTAGATGAAAACCTTAACTTTGACCTACACATAAACAACAACAACAAAAAAACACACCAAAAGCTTGGTATGCTCTACAGGCACCGACACTTTCTTAGTCTCTCTACTAGACAAACCCTTACAACTACCTTTTTATTACCCTCTCTCCCTTTATGTTGTCTATCTCCTCACTGATATCCAAAATTCTACAATATCCAAACGTGATATGTGTTACAGCAGAATAGCAAAATTTGTCACCAAGGCCAAATTCTCATCCCACCACTGTAAGTCACTGAAACAATTAGGATGGCTGGAACTCCCCCACCATCTCTCATTCACCCAACTAACTACAGTGCACAAAATAATCTACAGACCCACAGACTGTCCTGCTCTTTTAACTCTACTTGCCAAATACCATCCCAGCAGGCATCTAAGATCTTAAAATCATCTACTTCTAAAAGCAGATAAGCCCAGCTTACCTGCTGGTCAACTCCTCTATTCCTTCACCATCGCCAAACTATGGAACTCACTTCCACCTTCTATAAGAAACACAGGCAGCACCACCATATTCAAACAAATACTAAAAAAATCATCTCAACTCTTCCTGGCCATGTTCATGCTCTATAACCTAACCTCTTCATTCTCCTTATATGATTACTAAACTCCTATGTCTTTTGCTACTAGTGACAGATGATACTTTCTCCATATTTATTTTTTATTTTTATCTTCATTTGTTGATACTGGTACAATAATACTGATTAATGTATCTCTGTTTATACCTCTGATTGAATTCATTGAATTCCGCTTTAATGTATATTTTCTGTATATATTACTGTAATCAAACAAACTAGATTCCTGCTTTTATGCATATATTTTGTATATATTACTGTATTTACTATCTGTAACACTATTTCTACTTCTGCGCCAATTAATGTTTATGTTTCTACTGTATCTGTGTTCTTGTTGGAGCTTTTCTCCCCAGACCTCCACTGAAAATGAGCTCTTTTAGGCCCAGTGGACTTTCCTGATAAACAAATGCAATAAATAAAATAAATGTATTCTGTCAGTGAGCCAAATGGCTAACCATCTAGTGACATAAGGGTTAATCTCCATTTCTTTAATTTCTAGAGGTCTTTTGGATTTCTAATACCATGAGGGAATGGACCCAATTTCTAAGTCAAATTACGATTAAAGTTCATGGAATTAGTATTGTTTCAGTCTTTGTTGTCAGCCAGAAGTGCTCTTCGCAGCACCTGCAATGTGCCCAGTAATGACTCTTTCTGCAATTTGTATAGGTTCATAGGTTCATACTAGGCTATCTGCCCTAGGGCATTTATAAGCCTAGCCAGAGTGTGTATGGCTTTCGCCACCCATATTAAATTAATTTTGCTATGCCCTTTTTCAAGGTTAGTATACTGTGCCTCTGTCTAACAGTGACACAGAAGTGATACCTGGGGTAAACCTATGATCTCCCATCCACTCATCAAGATTCCTCTTGAAGAGAGTCAATGAGGGACTCTGCCTAACCTGGACTGGGATTTTATTCCAGAGTGAAGGGAGCCACTGGGTTATGAATCTGTCCCTCCAGCATGTCCTATTTATTTCAGTGCTGAGGTTCAAGTCCCTCGAGTGCGTAGCTCGATGGGATTTGGATTTTCTGAGGTGCAGCATGTCCATTAATTCCAGGTTGGACATGGCTTTATACGTCAGGCACAGATCGTCTCTGAGCAGGCGGTATGCCACTGAGTAGAGCTGGAGTTTCTTTAACCGGGCAGCATACGGCATCTGTTTGAGCCCCTTGATCCTCTTGGTGAGGTACTTTTGGGGTCTTTCCAGTTGCTGCAGGTGTCTGGTAAGGTACATCCCAAAAGGGGCATTGTACTCAATTATGGGCCTGATGAGGGATGAGTAAAGAGGCACGATGACCTCCACTGATCTAGATGTGAATCCCTTCATGATTAGGTGGGCTATATAAAATGTTTTTCTAACCACTTTGGCCACGTGGTTGTCAAATGAGAGATTGCTATCAACTTGGGTCCCCAGGTCCCTAATTACTTCTTCTGTACTTAATGGATTACCACCTATGTGGTAATTTGTGGGCACTTTGTTTTTGCCAAAGGGGATGACTATACACTTTTTGGCGTTTAGCTTGAGGCCATGGCTCTGGCACCAGTTGTCTGTTTCTATGAGGCCCTTTTGGAGGATGCTTGTGTCAGCTGGAGAGTCTATTATGGCGCCCAGTTTGCAGTCATCTGCGAACTTGGTCAGCCACAGTCCTTCCATGTTGGCCTGTACCTCCGAGAAATATATACCGAACAAGAGAGGTCCCAGGACTGAGCCTTGTGGGACGCCACTTGTAACTGGTTTGGAGTCTGACATGGCTCCAGCTATTCTAACCATGTGGGTTCTGTCCTTGAGCCAGTTTGCAACCCATCTAGTGATATAGGGGTTTATATTTAAGCTGGTGAGCTTATCTATAATGCCCGAGTGGGGTATTGTATCAAAGGCTTTTGCGAGGTCCAGGTAGGCTGTGTGGACCACCTTCCGCTTGTCAATGGCCTTGGTGACTGTTTCAAAGAAATCGACCAGGTTCAAGAGGCAGGATCTGCCCTTAACAAAGCCGAACTGGGTAGGATCCAGTGTCTGCAGGTCCCCAATATCTTTATTTATAAGGTCCATGATGATCCTTTCCATAGCTTTGCAGACCAAGCTAGTGAGACTTATGGGGCGATAGTTTCCAGGATGCGTTGAGGCACCACCTTTGTGGAGAGGGACCACTGTTGCTGTACGCCACTCTTTGGGTACATATCCTGTAGTAAGGCTGAGATTGAACAGTAGTTTTAGGTTTAGGTTTAGCTCTTTTTGGAGTTCATGTAGGATGCAGCCCGGGACACCGTCTGGTCCCATTGATGCTGTGTTTTTTGCTTTGGAGAGGGCAGCTCTTACCTGAGCATCTGAGATGTCAGGGGGGCAGCACTCTGCTGGGATAGATATTAGCCCTTTTGGTGGGGAGGGGGGGGGTTTGCACTGAACCTGTCAGCTAGGATGTTGGCAATGTCTGTGGGTTCGGTGTATTTTTTGTCATTTTGGACTAATTCTGAGCATATCTGGGAATTCCCACCCAGGTTCCTAACATAACTAAAGAAAGCCTTGTGATTATCCTTAGTGTCCTGTGCAATTTTTCTCTCGAAGCTGGCCTTAGACGATTTTATGAGTGCCTGTAGTTTTTGCTAATACTGATCAGAGATGCCTTCCCTTTTTGGGATTTTGCTCTATCATGTAGTAGCTTCCTCCTTCTATTGTATAGTTTGTTTATGGCTGGGGTCCACCAGACAGGACATCTGCCTTTGGAGGATTGGGTCTTGGTTTTATTTGGGATTGCATGATCCATGCATTCCTGAAGGTGTTCATAGAATGCGTTTATAAAGGATTTTGTGGTCTGGGCCGTATTATCCACAGGCCCGGGGGCTTTGAAGGATTCCACCTTGGTTTTGAGGAGTGTGAAATTTGCTTTAGAGAAGTTTTTCACTGTGGTTTTCTGGGCATGGGGTGGGGTCGGGATGTAAATATCCAGTGAGATTAGTTTATGGTCTGATCTTACCAGTGAGGGATACACTCTGGTCTGGAGCATAGAGTCCCCATGTTGGTGATGATCAGGTCCAGTATGTTTTCCCCTCTTGTGGGAGTGGTAACAAGTTGTTCCATAGCATTTGAGTTTATAAATTCTAGGAACCTTTGGGCTAGGGTGTTGGAGCTAGAGTAATGCTCCCAGTCTATGGTTGGGTAGTTGAAGTCACCCAATATAATGGTGTTTGGAGAGACCTTCATATTTTCCAGTGTTCTCAGGAAGGCCGAGTGGGGTTCCTGGGTTTGGGAGGGTGGTCTGTAGCAGGCTATAAACTGGAAGGCAGTTTTACCCACTGTTAGTTGCACATGGATAGTCTCTGATGCTTCGTGCTGTCACACCAACCTGGAGGTGTGGGTATCTTTGACGAATATTGATACTCCCCCTCCTTTTGTGGTTCAGTCCAAGTCTTGGGGCTGAAAAGCATGGTATGAGGTATAACCTGATAGTGCTGGGGTGCTCTCGAGAGCCTTGAACCAGGTTTCTGTTACTGCACAGATATCAATGTTCTTCATGCTAAGGAGAGTTTTGAGTGCGTGCATCTTGAGGTTTAGACTTCTGGCGTTGAGTAGCATTACTCTTAGTTTCTTATCCCTTGTGATACCTATGGAGGTGGGTTTGTCTTTTGAGCCTTGCCTAAAAAAGGCACTATGGGGGTAGCAAGAGCCTTTGCCAATATCCAAAAGCCCAGGGGTGACAGGTGCAAGCCGTCCCTAGCGAAGCATTGTGGCTTGTCAAGCATGTCATCCCAGGCTGACAGGCATTGGATCCCCTTTGAATGACACCAATACTTAAGCCAATTGTTGAAATTGATAATCTTGTCTTCATACTGTGGCATCATTTTTGGTGATGGTAAGATGCTACTCAAGGTCAGGGTCATACCGGCCTGGGCTACATGCTCAGAGAGCTCCTCTATGTCTCTTTTCATGTAGTCCAGGGAGGTACGTCTCAGGTCATTCACACCAGCATGGACAATGACTGAGTCATATTTGTACTTGCCTTGGAGTGACCTGAGTGCTTGTGTTATGTGGCGGATCCCAGCGCCCGACAGGCAGCTCACCGTGACCTTCTCCTTGTTAAGCCTGGTGAGTGGGACGTCAGTGTGCCTGATGATAGAGTCACCTATTACAAGTGTATCAGGTGTGTTGTTTAGCCTTAAGGGCTGTGACTGTTCGGCACACTGGCTTTGTGAGCTATGTGTTGCACATGTTTTGTTTTGGGGTAGCGGTTGCTTGGGTGTCTGCTTTGGAGGTCTCTGCTGCTTAGGCAGATTTTTATTTTGAGCCTCCAAGTATGTTTTTGTGTGTTTATGTGTTTGGTTTGCTGTCGTGGTAGGTCTATGTGAGACTGGAATTGTAGTGAGTGTGGTTTCCTTCTCCTCCTGACTGGTTACGCCAATACTGAGTTGAGAGAGCTTAGTCTCCAGTTTGGCTATACGGTTGCATCTCTCCCATGTGTTGGAATTTGTTGGGAGGAGGAGAGGGTTGTCTGTGTACATGAGGCAGTTGTAACATTGCTTCAAGATTCCCAGATTCACCAGCTGGACTGGAGAGGAGATTGACAACTGACCTTTGGACATGCTAGAATAGTATTGGGAATTTCTTTATAATTGAAAAAAAATGGCCAATGGGGAGCAAGGTACTCCAGGGGGAGTTTGTGAGGGTGTAGTGCTTTTCATTTTTTAGTGCTGACTTATATAATTGCTTTAGTGAGCAAGTGCCAGGTAACTTAAATGCAAAAATGACAAACAGTAACTTTCTTTCAAGTGAAACAAGGAAATAAGTACAGTAAGCAATGCAGATATCACTAGGGATCCACAGAAGCACTGAAAAGCCGCGTTTTAGGTGGAATTAGCTTTTCAGGGAAATAACAAGCATACAAACAAAACTAGATTCAGCAGGCCTGGATCTAGTCTATGCTACAGCAAACGAGGTGTACCAATTACAGTAAGAAATAGTTATGGGTATATAAATAGGTATGGGGTTGCATGTGTTGGTAACATATCTAAATATGATTGTACATTCTTGTTTTATAAGACCCATTGATCCTACTACTATTGAAACTGTCTGGGTATCTTTCTTCCACATTGCTCTCATTTCTGCCTGCAAATCCTGATATTTTATGACCTTATATCTTTCTGTACGCTAGACATTGTAGTCACTGGGTGAGGTGATTTCAATGATCAATGCTACTTTTTTCTTCTTTTAATGGATGACTATCTGGTTTTCTAGCAGTTTTGCAGTGGTAACGTTGTCACCTCACATCAAGAGGTTCTCTGGTTCAATTTTTGGCTGGGGTGCCTTCTGTGTGGAGTCTGCATGTCCTCCCTGTGTTCGTGTGGGTTTCCTCCGGGTACTCCGGTTTTCTCCCACATTATCAAAACATGTGTCTGGAGCATTTTTCCCTGGGCTTCTACTGAAAATTAACTTGTTCCAAGTTGGACTTTCCCAGTTAACAAATATAAAATAAAATATATCTTTTGAACTATTGGTAATAGGTGATCCCATGTGATGTAGACTTCATCATTTTCTATGATGCTTTGTGACTCATGTTTCCAGTGTTTTCTAGCCACTTCAGTACCATAATGTTTGCACAATACCCAGTGCAACAGTCTTGCCACATTATTATGCCTTTCAGTATACAGTCATTCTGTCATTAGTATGTCACAAACAGCAAAGAAGTGTGCAACTGTTTCCAATTCTGTTTTGCAAAACCTACATTTGTCTGTTACTCCATTATGTCCAATGGACTTTGTAAACCAACATGTACTTAGCCCACTATCTTATAGGTTCATAGGTTCATAGGTTGGTACTAGGCTATCAGCCCTAGGGCCTATACAAGCCTAGCCATAACAATTCCCTGGCTATTTCTTCCCACACTATTTACTTCCCTGGACCCTGTCCTTGGGCTGCCAATATTAACTTTTCATCACTTGGTTTGAATTTGCCTGTCCTTAACCATTCCTGCAATTGATCCTGATCAACATGAGGTTGTTCCAGAAGTTTTCCATACTTGCAACTATACTTATGCATTCTCCACATTTCTTGCCTTCTCATCTGGTCCTTCACCTTATATTCTTTCTTTTGTTTTTGGCACATTCAGTTGCTGCCTGATTTTTATCTACTTTACTGGTTCCATTCCTGCTTGATGCTGATATGCTTCTGCCAGATTAAGCAGAGAAGTCATCTTAGATTTATTCTCCTCATGTTTCAAAACATTCACTACATTTAGGTCTTGTGAGGTCAGAAGATATGTATGCACTCCAATTACTGCAGATCTCTACATGTAATCAATTTCAAGGAAAACCATCCCTCCTTCGGAATGGGGAATATATAACCTTGGTATGCATTGATTTTTATTAATCATTTGGTAAGCATGAAGAATCCTTGTTTTCCTGTCTAATCTAGCCAACACATTTTGGGGCCAGTCAGTCACTCCAAAACTGTAAGTTAGGACAGGAAGAGCAAATTGGTTTATAGCTTGCATTTTGTTTCTAGATTTCAACCCTCTTTTCAGGACTAATTTAGGTCTTCTAAAGTATTCCTTACCACATTTTATTTGCATTTGTTAATGTTTTATTGTTGATCCTTCATAATTTCCCAAATATTTATACACTCCCTCTTGCTCAAGTTCTTTTATATCACATTCTTGTCCCAAACTGATGTTTTCCTGGTGCTGCAGTTTTCTGCTTTAAACGTTGCTTTTGCATATTTATCAAGACCAAATAACATTCTTATATCCTCTGAAACAGTTTTGATACCTTGCAGTTGTGCTTTCCGTTCCTCATCTGATGAACTATACAGTTTTAAGTCATTGACAAAGAGAAGATGAGAAGTCTTTGCATTGTGTTGTTTGCTAGGAGCCAACTTATAGCCAAGGCCTAAGATGTTAAGTAGACAAATTAATGGGTTAAGGGCAAGACAGAATAGCAGTGGTGACAGAGTCATCCTGGAATATCCCCCTTTGACTTTTTATCCCTGGGATAATAATTTGTCCTTTAACAAGGCTTAATTGCAAAGTGGTCTGCCACTGTTGCATAGTCACTGTAATATAGTCAATCAGTGTAGGGTGTATCTTATACATTTTAAGCACTCTTTTATCCATGAATGTGGGATACTATCAAATGCTTTTTTGCAGTCAATCCATGCCATACTTAGATTCTTACCTTTTACAGTTCTCCACTATGACTTTATTTAACAACAAATGATCCTTTGTTCATATGCCTTTCTTTTATTGCACATTTGTTCTATTGCCATAATTGAGTTTTTTTTTCTAAATGACTATATAGAGTCAGCATCAATTCCAGTGTAGAGTTTATACATCATTGGAAGATATGTTATTGGTCTATAGTTTTTAGGGTGGCTTGCAGGTTCACTCTTAAGTAGGATTATTGCTTTTCCTGTTGTTGGCCAGGTTGGTGTCTGTTCAGGGTGAGCATATAAATAGTTCTTACTCATGGCTAAATCTTCATACAAAGATGTTAATAATTTTAATCAGCAGTTAGGTATTGCATCTGGGCCTGGGGGTTTCCAATTAAAGGCTTTTCTTGACTTTGTTTCAATGTCTCTGACTGCTACTTCATCCCGTATCACATCCTGTACTTTTAAACTTCTTATTCGTTCTTTTACTTCTTCTATCCATTTAGCATCTTTGTTATGTTCCACATGATCTTCATAAATACTTCTCCAAAATAAATCTATTTCTTCTTTTTTCAATGGTCTTTCAATTCCCTTTTCCTTGTTTTCCCAATTCTCTATAAAACTATTTTTGCGTCATCAATAAATTGCTTATTTTGTACTTTTTCTTTATATTTATCTGCGTATCTTTTAAGATTTTCCACCCATACTGAGATTTTTAATTTATTTATGATAGTGCATGATAGATCCTGATCTGTTCTTAAAGAGCTCATTGATTTTATCACATCTATCTTTCTTAGTATTTTTGTTGATCTCTTCCCTCATCTATACTCTTCTAACAGTGACACTTCTTGTCTTACTCACTTTATAGTTTTCTCTATTCGATACTTGCATGACGGTATATGATTTCTCCCCTTCCTTTCCGTCAGTACCCTATGTTCTTGTGGTAGGACTTTATCAGCTATTAATTTAGCTGCACATTAATATATCCCATTTACTTCTGTTATATTGCATGGATCTATATGGACAGTCCTAATTACTGTGTTCATTTATGTTATCAAACTTCTGACTTTTTGGGTTTTATTGACCTTCTGCAGTCTGTTTCATTCATTAAACTTAATATGTCTATCTATCTCTATTAAATTAAGCAACTCTTCTCTTTCTCATTTTCTTCTAAACTGGGGGAACATTTTTGTTTTTCCATCTCCTGTGGGCATTCTACAGAAAGTTATATAGCATCTTCCTGTGGCGCATTCTCTTCAATTTCATCCTGTGCCATTTGTTGCTCTGTCATATGGGAACTCACTGGCCTATCACTCCTCAACATTGACTGTGTCAGTTTCTATCGTTTCCTGTTCTTCCCTTGCTGTCCAGCTTTAAGTGAATGTTTATACTGCTTTCCTCTGGAATGCACCAAAATATCTTCATATGGCACCTGACCAATTGCTTCCCATTCCACTGGTTTCCCCTTAATCTGTATGTCCATTGCTCTATCCTGTTGTGGTGCTTCCTTAATTAGATTTTCTACACTGAATCCTTCACTTTGCAGGTATTCCATAACTTCACCTTCTATTTTTTTAATTTCTACTTTATTAATCTTTTCTAATTCTCTGTTTATGATATTATTTTTTATTGTGAAATTTTCCATATCTGGATACCTTTGCCTGTACTTCTCTTCGAATATCTTTGGGCCTGCCTTCTTTATATGGATTAATTTGGCTTTCACCTTTGCATAAATATTGCACCATATCAAATGTCTCTGGGCTGGATTCACGAAGGCTTGCACGGAGTCTAAGAGTAGAGTAAGACTCCAGACAGCCAATATGTCTGCTGGGCGATCCAGGAACAGCCGGCAGGGGCGTGCATGAGAGCTCCTAAAACTACCCTTGCACGGACAGTGTTATGTTATGCAAATTACCTCATTTTCTGCTGAAAGCTATGCAAATGAGGTAAATTTGAGATCCAGGAAACACCAACCTGTCCGAGTAAGAGTAGAGTTACTTGCAGAAATGTACTCCGTTGGTAACGGAGTACCGTTCTGCAAATAGCAAAATGGAGCTATGACTGCTCCAAATAAAGGATGCATCCAGTTGAGGAAGCATGCCAATGGCCAAATATAAGGCCATTGGCATTTGTATCTGTTGCAACATAATAAAAAATATTTTTTTTCCCCGATCTCCAATGTTTAAGCGTAGCACAGCACCGTGCAAACGTGTGGCGCTCTAAAAACCAGAAAAAAATAAATAAAAGCCAAAAATAGGCATTCTATTAAAAATATTCATCTGCCATGCAGATGAATGGAAGGCTAAAGACAACATGGCTACTGAGTAGTGGTTGCTAAGGGGGAAAGCTCAGTCTGAGAGATGTAACCAAGCATTAGTAGGCAATCCTATGCAAATGAGGATAAGGATAGTGAATCCCAATTTTCCCTGCCATGTGAACTACGTCCCTAGAGTGTAAGAGTAGGATTAAGGGAGTAACAGAGTAGAAAATAGGTGACACCATGAGGGGGTATGTATCAAAGAGTGTAAGCTTATTGGAGCAGAGTGGCATGTGTTTGCTGTAAGTTACTCAGGACTGGAAGAGGCATGTCTATAGTTGTCTTAACTGAAACCCAGAAACCGAAGGTGTACGCCGTGGATATCACTAAAGTTTCTTGCAAAGATGCTTACACTGTGCGCGTGTGTGTGGGCCTGTAAACCCGTCTAAGCCTGTGTGCCTGTGTAAGCCTGTGTAAGTCTGTCTAAGCCTGTGTGCACGCATGTGCACCCGCCTAAGCCTGTGTAAGCCTGTGTGCACATGTTTGCGCTTGTTTGCATGTTGCTGCCACCTGTGGAAACAGAAAGGGAAAAGGAAGGAAAAGAAGTAGTAGGAAGTTAACCAAGGAGAACTAGCAGATCTGCCAGGTGAAATCAATCAGAATCAGCCAATTACAGAGGCAGTACATTAGCTCAGCCCAGCCCAGCACTTAAAACTCTGCAAACAACATTCCCCCATGTTTTTCTCAGAAACACTGAAACACTGCAATCTACAAAGAGAAGTGAAAACTTAAAAAGCTTAACTGAGACAAAAAAATGTTAGGGGCTGCCATTGCTATTATAAGGCAACATGTGTAAGATGCTGAGGGTGGTGCCATTGAAAATGCTGCTGAGCAACCCACAGTGAGGAGACGGAGAAGAGTGTACAGAACCAGGGTAACCTACCAGGGGCTACATGAGCTGGAGATAGTGGAGTGCTATAGAGTGGACAGAGACCTTCTGCAGCAAATTGTTGAGCTGTGCAGGCCACGCCTCACACACAGAGCCAACAGAGGGGAACCCATCCCAGTGGAAATCAAGGTATGTGTTGGCCTAAGAATACTAGAAACAGGTACCTTCCAGAGACCAACTGGTGATATGATGGGGATTTCACAGGCATCAGCATCCAGGGTATTGCACCAGTTCCTGAATGCCATGTCAGCACATGTCAGTGATCATGTATATTTCCCCCATTCCCATGAGGTATTGGCCAGCAATATGCATCTCTTCCAGCAAATAGCGGAATACCCTGAGGTAGTGGGTGCAATTGACTGCAAACACACACACATCAAAGCACCAGCCAGTGAGCAGGGCAAGGCCTACATCAACCGCAAGGGCTTCCACTCCAGCAACTGCCAGGTCGTGTGCGATGCCCAGGGCATAATACTGAATGTGTGTGCTGGCTGCCCTGGAAGCTACCACAATTCCCATATCTGGCATCAGATGCAGCTGTACCAGACATTTGCCAATGAGGACATCCCTGATGGTCACCTAGTGGGGGATGCTGGATACGCACTGGAGCCGTGGCTGATGACACCCATTAGAAATGCACACACACCTGAACAAGAACTCCATAATGAGGCACACGCACAAACATGAAATGTAATTGAGTGTGTGTTTGGGATGCTCAAGTCATGGTTCCAGTGCCTGGACACATCTGGTGGAGCCTTGCAGTACTCACCAACTACATGTACCCAAATTGTCATGGTATGTGCCATGCTACACAATATGATCCTGTGAAAACAGTTGCAGCAGGAACAGCATGGGGCAGGGCCAAACAGTCCCCCACCATTTCCAAGGCCTGCACAGGCACAGTGTGACTTGGAGGAGGAACAACCTGAACCTGCCCCAGTAGGCAGAAGGAGGCGTGCCCAGTATGCCTTGGCCTTGGCAAAGAGGCAACACATAGCACATACACTGGCTCAGTAGGAACTCTGGAAATTATACCTCTCTCTGACTCGCACATAAAATAAAAGGGATGCCTAACTTGACACTACCTGTTTTCAAACATGTATAGGGAGTGTAGTATGTGCATCCAACATAAGCAGCCCTGCAGCACCACCTGAGGCATGATTGCCATGTTTTAAGCAATATAAAGTAGTGCTAAGCAGCTTTTACCAATATTTAGTATATGTAAACAAAACTGCCCGTGCTAACTAGCGCAACATCAGGCAATGTTGATCAATGTTGGGCAAGGTCGGGCAAAGTTGAGCAAAGTCAGGTAAACATGCTCATATTAGCTTTACTGTCCCTTAAGCAGTCTGGTATGCCCAGCATGAAAATAAAAAGCAGTGACAGGGCTCGAACCCAGGATACTGTGCACTATAGTCATAGCACTGAACCACTAAGCCATGATAGCATTCCAGTAGCACAGACACAGCAGGACAATTGTACACTAATGCAAACACAAAGAAATGCTGTAACATGGCCCTAAAGAGGCATATGGGTAACCTCCTAATCTCCCCCACAGGTCTATGCAGACAGAGAACATCAGGCCAGGCAGTGTGATGTGGGTTGTGTAGGCTACGAAGTCGCAATCTAATATACGTGACATTGGATGCTAAGATGTGTAGTACAGTAGTATGCCTCAAGCCAGTACGATAGGCAACATTACAGACTGAAATGGTGTACCGTACATAGCAGTGCAGGCATAGCAAATGTGTATAAGTGTCAGGTGACCCCCTCATCCTATGTACACCCACAGTAACAATCAGGTGTGCCCCCGGGTAGAAATGTACAAAGAATAGCTGTCCCCCCTGTATGTAGAAATGTTGATAAATCTATGCAAAGTGTCTCATGGAAGCCCTGCAGGCACAGCATGATCCTTGTTGATCTATGACACAAAGGTGAGCCCTGTTGTAAAAATACAACTTGATTTTCCATACACATATAGTATAAATGTCTGCACCGGGCATGCTCACACACTCCAACAAATGTAGTGGATTTCATTCAGCATCACACTGAAAGGTCATACTGGGCATGCTCACACACTTAAATAAACAAAGCAAATGTCAGGCAACAACATACTGAAAGGTCATACTGGGCATGCTCACATACAAATAAATGAAGCAAATGTCAGGCAACAACATACTGAAAGGTCATACTGGGAATGCTCACACACTTATGCTAAATACGGAGGTGATAATAAGGGATCTATGGACAAATGTGGATAGTCATCTCTACTAACAGAAACACATTCACAAAGTTGTCAGAAAATCATGCTATGTGTTCACACAAATTGCCAAGGTCTGTGCATGTAGGTCAAAGGTGGTTCCCACTACTCATCAGTCATCAGACCCGTCAGAGAATACCACAACACACTTGCGATGAATCTGACTAGGCATGTTCAGCAGCCAGAAAGACCACTGAAGTACCCTAACAAGAGGATTACTAGCCTCAAACAGTTGCCCCATGCAACAAGACTGCATGTAACCCAATCTGTACTCTGTTGCATACTGTCTACTCAGGAGATCTCTGCCCAACAGACAGGTCCACGTCATGGCTACACTCAGATCTGTTCTGAGTTACAGCTCAGTGGCACTAAATATACAGACCCAACTGATATTGCCAACATCCTGGCAGATAGGATCCGTGTTAACCTTACCCCCCTCTCACCCATGAAAGAGAACATCACTATAATGGAAGATTGCAAAGTTGCTGTCATCACGGCTGCACAGGTAAAAAACACTCTCCAAAGCCAGTATCACAGCAGCCATGGGACCAGATAACTTCCCAGGCTGTGTTCTACACAAACCACAGAACAAACAGGCACCACACTGACGTACCATGGGCAGCCATAGCCTCACCTCATGCTTTGTGCCTGCTGAATGGTGCACAGTGACGGTTATCCCACTACACAAGGGTGGAGACATCACGGACCCCAGGAACTAGAACCCCATTAGCCTGATGAGCCCACTCTTCAAGGCCATGGAATGTATCATCATACAACTTATAAAAAAATTACATTGGTAATCCCCAAACCCTGGACCACAACCATGTTGGGTTTGTAAAATGCAGATCATGTCTCCTAAACTTGATAGATGACATTGAAGCAGTCACCAGAACTGTAGACAAGGGTAAGGTGGTTCGCACAGCCTATGTAGATCCTGCCATGGCTTACAACACAACCCCACAGTCTGGAAATATAGAGCAACCCACTAAACTAGGTATAAATTGCTATGTCACAAGATGGGTTGCCAACAGGCTTACTGACAGAACACACACAGTGAAAGTAGAAGACTCCAAGTATGACTTTGGACCAGTGATGAGTGCAGTACCACAGGGTCCATTCCTGTGTCTTGTCCTGTTTAGTATCTACTTCCCTGAAGTAAACTTTAACATGGAAGGTCTGTGGCTACTGAAGTTTCCAGAGGACTGCAAACTAGGAGCCATAATTGTAAACACTAAAGATGTGGACTTCCTGCAAAAGTGCCTCACTGAGACAGATGGCTGTTGTCAAAGCCATGGGCTCTAGCTCAATGCCAAAAGGTGCATTTTCATCCCCTTTGTTAAAAACTCTGTAGCCAAGAACTACAACATAGGCGGTAGTATACTTAACACTGAAAGTGTGACAAGAGACCTTGGGTCACAGGTGGACAGTGGACACAACTGTGATAATCACCTCCCCACAGTAGTCAGGAAACCCTCCTATGTGGCACACCTCATCACAAAATGTGTCTCATGCAGAATAGAAGAGGACATTGTTCCCCTCTACTCATCACTCACTAGAACTATAATAGAGTACAACACCACTTTTGCTATGTACCTCACAAAACAACTACAACAACTGGAAAGCCTGCAGCTATACCTCACAAAGAGCATTAGCAGCCTGAAATACATGCCATACACAGACCATATCAAAATGCTCCATCTGTACTCCCTTGCATATCGCCTACTCAGAGGTGTTCACTGCCTAACATGCAAAGCTATGTCAAACACAGAGCTGTTGGACATGCTCCACTTAAAACATTCACAATCCCTCTGACCTTCAGACCCAACACCACGAGTGAAATACAAAAGGAAGGGGTGTACCCATTTACCTTATGGATACCCACACCTTCAGGTTAGTGACACAGCATGAGGCCTTGGAGACCATGCAAGTGCAACTAACATTGGGCAAAGCTGCTCATCAGATTGTAGCCTGCTACAGATCACCTACCTTGTCTCAGGAACCTCACTCAGTATTCCTGAGAACAGTGGAAAATATAAAGGTCCTATCAAACACCATTATATGAGGAGATTACAACTACCCAAACATTGAGTGGGAGAATTATTCGTGTACAACATCCTTTGCCCAATGTTTCCTAGAGTTTAAAAACTCTAACATCCTGGAACAGCTGGTCACCATGCCCACTAGAGGTGACAACATACTGGACATGATCATCACCAACATGGGGTACCAGCGTTCCACAACAGAGATAAACCCCTTGCTGGTAATATCAGATCATAAAGTAATCACACTGGACATCCACATCCCCCTCACCCAGTCAATGAAACCACTGTGAAGACATTTTCAAAAACAAACTGCACACTTCCCAAGACTAAAGTGGAAAGTTCCAAAGCCCTCTTGCTATAGGATAATAGGGTTGGGAGGGTGGCGTAATGGTTAAGGTATTTGCCTTACAAACACAAGGTGCAGGGTTTGAGCCTCACAAGGGATAATTGGCTAGGCTTAAAATTGCTTGTAAGTGCAGTTAGCTTAGTACTCATCCATGATCCATAATGGTATACAATCTGCTGAATCATTTACAAGTACATCCTATGAGCATCTAAAAGGATGCATGGATCGAGACATCACAAATAAAACCAAACAATATGGTGGTCACTGCCCGTAAATAAGCTAACTAACACATGATAGAGCCAACTTCACTAAAGGAAAGGCATCACTGATTATTAGGAAGAAACAATGATTGCTCATAAAATAATCCAAGGACAGTTTCTAAAGACAAATTGCCAAGGAATGTAAGAATAACAACCACAAAGCCTTCGGTAGCTATACCAGACATGTAGGTGTCAACTTCCAAATATGCTGTCAGCTACTGACAAATGGCAAGAAATACACTGAACCATTGCCCACATCCTGGGGGACAAGTTCAGTGTAAACTTCCCCCATCACCCCCAAAAGGGCCTATGTGGATGCAGAGCCCCAGACTTCATGGACATGCAGGTAAAGACAGCCCTCTCCAAAGCTAAGAACACAGCATCAATGGGACTGGATGGTGTACCAGGCTGTGTCTTACACTCGGCCCAAAAGGAACAATCACTGTCCATGTGCCACAGGCTAATACAGTCATCCAGCTCCACAAAGGAGGTGCCACAACAGAACCTGGAAACCATTGCCCTATATGTCTACTCAGCCTGGTCTACAAAGCTATTGAGGAGATTGTCATGGAACCCATAAACATTGGGGACCTCCAGACACTGGACTCTACACAACCTTGCCTTGTTAAAGGCAGCCTCCTAAACATAGTTGACTTATTTCAAACAGTTACCAAGGACATAGATGGAGGTGAAAGTAGTCCACACAGCCCACCCCACCTGGACCTCACTAAGGACTTTCTACAGCATTCCCCACTCTGTCATCATGGACAAGCTTACCATCTTGAACATTAACCAGGATGGGTGGCCAAGTGGCTCACAAATCAAAAACACATGTTCAGATTTGCGGGTGCTATGTCCGACTCTAAGCCAGTCACAAATGGCATCCCACAGGACCCCACCTGTTCAGTAGACACTGCTCAGAGGTACAGGCAAGCATGGGAGGAGTAAGGCTGAACAGGTTAACTGTGGTCCATAATCGACTCTACGGCTGACGCACACATCCTCCAGAAGGGGCTTAAAGAGACAGATGCCTGGTGTCAAAACAATGCCCTCAAGCAGAATGCCAAAGAATGCATAGTCATCCCCTTTGGCTAAAACAAAGTGCAAACAAATTACCACATAGGTGGTACTCCAGTATGTACAGAGAAAGTAATTAAGGCCCTGGGGACACAGGTAGATAGTAAACTCTCCTTTGATAGTCACATGGCCAAAGTTTTTAGACATTCCTTCTATGTAGCCCACCTAATGTAACCCACTTTGTCTAGTCTGATGATGTCACCATCCTACAAATATACCTGTGGAAATCAGAGCTCACAGTAGTGTGTATAGTGCGTCGTGTAAATGCGTACTCCTGTAGTATAATAAACCAGTTAGGTAGGGGTTGAAATCCTGCACTTGATAAGTGTGTGTGTGTGTCTCTGTTTGTGTGTGATCTCCTTGAAAAAGAGAAACATTTTTGGAGAGTAGTGAAACACCTTAAAAGTGGTATACTAATCTTTGTCAAGTCTGATGATGTCACCAGCCTACAAATATACCTGTGGAAAGGAGAGCGCATAGTAATGTGTATAGTGCGGCATGTAAATGTGTACTCTTGTAGTGTCATAAACCAGTTAGGTATGGGTTTGAATCCTGCACTTGACAAGTGTGTGTGATCTAGGAGAGAAGCAACATTTTTGGAAAGTACTCAAACACCTTACAAGTGGTATACTAATCTTTGTCAGGTCTGATGATGTCACCATTCTACAAATATACCTGTGGAAAAGAGAACTCACTGTAATGTATATAGCGCATTGTGTAAAGGCATACTCTTGTAATATCATAAACCAGTTAAGTAGAGGTTTGAATCTTGCACTTGACAAGTGTTTGTATGTGATCTCCCTGGAAAAAAGCAACCTTTTTGGAGAGTAGTGAAACACCTTAAAAGTGATATACTAATCTTTGTCAAGTCTGATGATGTCACCATCCTACAAATATACCTGTGGAAAGGAGAACTCACAGTAATGTGTATAGTGTGTCGTGTTAATGCGTGCCCTTCTAGTATCATGAAGTAAGTAGGTAGTGGTTTGAATTCTGCACTTGACAAGTGTCTGTTTGTGTGTGATTTCCTTGGAGAGAAGCAACCTTTTTGGAGAGTACTCAAACACCTTAAAAGTAGTATACTAATCTTTGTCAAGTCTGATGATGTCACCATCTTACAAATATACCTGTGGAAAACAGAACTCACTGTAATGTGTGTAGCGCGTCATGTTAATGCGTACCCCTCTAGTATTATAAAATAGTTAAGTAGTGGTTTGAATCCTGCACTTGACAAGTGTGTGTCGATTTGTGTATGATCTCCTTGGAGAGGAGCAACCTTTTTGGAAAGTACTCAAACACCTTAAAAGTGGTATACTAATCTTGGTCAAGTCTGATGATGTCACCATCCTACAAATATACCTGTGGAAAGGAGAACTCACAGTAATGTGTATAGCGTGTCGTGTTAATGCGTGCCCTTCTAGTATCATGAAGTAGGTAGGTAGTGGTTTGAATTCTGCACTTGACAAGTGTCTGTTTGTGTGTGATTTCCTTGGAGAGAAGCAACCTTTTTGGAGAGTACTCAAACACCTTAAAAGTGGTATACTAATCTTTGTCAAGTCTGATGATGTCACCATCCTACAAATATACCTGTGGAAAAGAGAACTCACTGTAATGTGTAGAGCGCGTCATGTTAATGCATATCCCTCTAGTATTATAAAATAGTAAAGTAGTGGTTTGAATCCTGCACTTGACAAGTGTGTGTTGATTTGTGTATGATCTCCTTGGAGAGGAGCATCCTTTTTGGAGAGTACTCAAACACCTTAAAAGTGGTATACTAATCTTGGTCAAGTCTGATGATGTCACCATCCTACAAATATACCTGTGGAAACAAGCACGCACAGTAATGTGTATAGCGTGTCGTGTTAATGCATACTTTTCTAGTATCATGAAGTAGTTAGGTAGGGGTTTGAATCCTGCACTTGGTGTGTGTGTGTGTGCTCTATGTGTGTGATACTGTTGGTCAATGTGCTGTGTGTCTTGCTTTTACTACTGTATGACATATCAGTATGACAACAGTATGTGCATTGCACATGTGAGGTAGCTGTGTGGCAAATATATATACGTACATGTGACCTGAATTATTGCATGTGTGGGAACCCTGCTTTCTCCAATAACACATCTGTCATCTTTGCCAGAGTGTGCTGCTGCTTTCCAGACCTTAGGTCACATCTGTATGCTTGTGACAAGCCCAGCCACTGCAGTGATCCCTGGCCTAGGTCATCCGTGTCACACACACTCATTATGGTTTCTATTGAATTGTGTGAGTGAGGGTTTATGGCCGAGGTATATGTCAGACATGTTCAAATGCAACAAAGTCTGTCAATGATGGCTATTCATTATAGGTGTACAACAACCTTTGTGGATATGCATGCAGACCCCTTATTGCTTATGTGATCTACAGAGGGATTTCAAAATACCTTTGGAAATGTGATTATCAAAGGAGAGATGACGTAACACTTGGTTGCATGTACACATCGGTACCTGTTCTTCATGTTGGTGGCTACTACCTATGTGGTACTGTGGGGATACCATGTTCCTTAAAGGTGGATGACTATGCTTTGGTTGGCTTATAGCTTTACAGCATGGTTTTGACAACAGGTATCTGTCTGTATGATACCCTTGTGGAGGATGTCTGTGTCATCTGGAGAATGTATTATAGGCCACAGTATGCATTACCAGACATCCCTACTGTGATTGCTTGTACCTAAGAGAGCTATATGCCAAACAGGAGTGGTCTCAGTAATGGGTGCAGGTGAATACCACTGGTTACTGGCATAGTATAGTACCTGAAGGATCCAAATGTTACTGTGTGTCCTACATCTGTGTGTCAGTTGTCAAGACATCATCTAACGATTGGTTATCGTCAGGCTGTTGAAGTTATGTATACTACCAGAATGCAAAACAATGACAGATCACCCACAGCACAGTGTCAAACCATGTCATACACACGTGTAGTCAAGTTCCGAAATGTGTGTAGTACAATGCATACTGGCCACCAATAGAAACTATGGAGTGTTATTGTGTAATACAGGGCATGTCACCTTGCCCATGTGTCCAATATGCACGTACATGCAGACAGTGCACCTCCACCATGTTCACAAATGTACACCTGCAAATCTCTGCTACACACATCCCACACATACTGTCCACTCTCTAACACATGCTGCCAATACTACACACATCAGCCAAGTGGCACGTGGGTGGACAATACACTATTGGAACTAACCCTGGTGTCAACAATACTACATTGACAATCATAGCTTTAATACATCATGCCTGCTCATCTACACCTTCAAGCATATCATTACACTCTACTGCTGACAACATGCTAACATTGCTATACTGCTATAAAGTCACCCTGTGCATCAGCACCATGGTAGCCTGTTCCAGCATCAATGTTACAGATGACAAGAGATGGCACATGTTTCATCATATGCACAGGGTGTGTTGTGGGTTTGCCAGAGGCCTACAGTGAGCCATACAATCGACATGTATGTGTGTGTGTGTGTGTGTGTGTGTGTGTGTGTGTGTGTGTGTGTGTGCGTGTGTGCGTGTGTGCGTGTGTGTGTGTGTGTGTGTGTGTGTGTGTGAGGGCCAAGAGTACTGCTATGGGCCAATGTTGATGTAATGTGTGCAGGTATGTGTTAGCCCTAGGTGTCTGGTTTATGTGTGTGTGTGTGTGTGTCTGCATGCACACAGTTCCACCATGTGGCTGCCATATACGGGTATTTGTGGGACAGCCACAGACTGTACCTGCCAGGCTTTACAGATCACCGTCTCTGGCCACAGATACGGTGCCTGTGCCTGGCAGGGGTGCTACTGACACTATCAGGTAATAAGCCAGAATGGGTACTATCCCCAGAGGTAGATGGATGTACACTGGACCCAGGTCCCTGCTGGGACTGTCCAGAGCCACGTGCACATGGTCTTCTAGGACGTTCTATTGACAGGCCACCCCCAACATTGCTGGCGCTGGTACTGGCACTACGAGAGTGGCTGTGATTTGTGGGACGTCTGCGGTGACTGCCAGCTGCTGATGTTGCTGGCATACATCCACATCAATGACTCAACCATCCCACACTGTCCTGACACATGGACATGACATTGCAGAGGACATCTAATGTCTCACCCCAATGTCTATCAGTGACCTCAGTATAATTATGAATGGCACCTGCTAGGTCATAGATACTGTCAATTATGGTGGTGTTATGTGTCCTCTGTGCCCTTAGTCCCTATCTGGTGTACCGTTCCATACGTGCCTGTGCCTCCATGACAGCCTGGAACATGCGTGAGGTTGTAAGACCTGTGGCATGTCTGCCAGTGGCTTGATGAGCAACAGTGCTCCAACGAGAACCCCTGGACATCTGCCTATGTGGTACCCTTCCAGACATCTGGGTATGGCTGCTGTGTCAGGATGCATGTGCCATAGATACCACACTGTCCTGGCCAATGCCAACTGTACGCTGTCCCTCAGCTAAGGGCATTGGTGATGGATGTATTGACAGTATGACTGTGTGTATGGATGGGGTGGACACTTGTGTACTGTCGATTGGTGGCCCAATGACAGAGCCTGGCAAACATGCCTGTGCCTCAACACACCTATCATCATTATCACTATTTTGCTCAGCGACATCAGTTTCCCTGCTACAGTGAACCAGCCCAAACTCAGTACCTGTGAGAGGAAGACAGGAAACACACTTTACGACCTGTACATGATGTCGGCACACATGCACACTTGCACACATGAACACATGCACACATGCACACATGAACACATGAACACATGCACACATGCACACATGAACACATGCACACATGAACACATGCACACATGCACACATGCACACATGAACACATGCACACATGCACACATGAGCACATGAACACATGCACACATGAACACATGCACACATGAACACATGCACACAAATACACTCCTCACTAAAACAGACACACACACACCACCAGCAACCCACTCACCAGCATGGGTCTGCTGCCTTGCTGTCACACCAGAGGGACCTACAAGGATATGAGACAGTTTGTCAGTGGCAACAACTGTAGCATAGCTACTGTGTGTTTGCAGTCTTACAGTAGTACAATGGCTGACAGTCACAGGCCTGCAGATTATATTCCTAATTATTAGTATTGCACAACTCTAGGCACCACATCTTCTAACTACACAGTACACATCTCACATAAGCATGATCTACCAATAGAGGTAACAGTAGTCTACAGCTATGCCATGTTACCTGCACGCTCCATGTGAACTTGCTGGGTGGCTCCAGCCTCCATGATGATACATGTTAGTTGTTGTTGTTGTTGGCCTGGAGCCACCTGGCTCAGGAGCAGCTCCTCCACTCTGGTGAGGGGGGGGGTGGATGGCTACTCCACCACCTGTGGCAAGCTGCTGTCTACAGAAATCAGACGCACGCTGCCGGACATGTCTAATTAAATCACTGCAGTGATGACATACCTGCTCATATGTCCGGTTATGCATGCCTATATCATTTACCCTACGGACAAGATCTTGCCACAGTGCAGTCTGCTCAAGCTGGTTGTAATCTGTTCCTCCTCTGCTGGGCTATATGAGGGATTATGATGGTGGGCCATGATCCTGGAAGACAATGAAACAATATGTGTGAGCAAGTCATGTGGCACACAACATTCTAAAGTACAGATATCAATTAACTGCCATATATAGCAACCTATTGGCTGTCAGAGGATACACACTTTCAATACCACATATCAGTGCTCAACCCACAACTGCCTGACAGTGTCTGGCACACTCTATATATCAAACCATGTTTTTCACAGCAACAAAAATAAACCAGTATGTAAGACTATACAACAGTACATGACACACTGTATATGACACAATGCACCACCTAGCCACAGGAGGTATATATCAAGCTAATGCACAAAGAAACATGTAATCCATTGCAATGATTGCAAAGTCCAGTTACAGTATTACCAGTATACCACACTAGTCGTTGATGGCAACCCCCTGCCTAACATATGTGCACATTCACTAATATAGGTGGCATACTGCTGTACTAGATTATACATGTTGCTAGATATCCACTTATATCCTGTAACACACATATGACCGAGGCCATGGTACAGGCATACCCACACACACATCAGACATACATACCAGACACAAAAGTATGGCAACCCAGATGACCTTTACCTGTATACCATACAGTACTGTGTGTCAGTAGTTACAAAACCTTATGTCTGAGGTATGAAATCTGTGAGGACTACGGTGAACACACAAAACAGCGGTTCCAAGAAATGTCGACATACACCATACTGTGCTGTTTAGGCATACAGCTTCAGGTAGTACTACAGTTCATACAGGAGTTGGAGTCACCAGCAGTAACACTCAATAAGCATACATGTACTGCTGTAGCCTACAATGGGACACCCAGTCGACACCAAGGGACTACGTCAGACTGTATGGCATACTGCTTTTTCTGCCTAACAATAGCATACACATCTTTTGCTGGGATCACAGCTAGGACACATAATACCATGACAGAAACAGTTTCCAACTTAGCTATCACACATATACAGAACTCTGACACATTCACCAACACATTCACCATCACACTCAGTCAACCTCACATAGCAATTATTGCAACAAGTACATGTGGGTGTGTATCGGTTCATAGGCAGGCAATAGGCTATTGGTCCTAGGGCCTTTAGATGTCTAGCAATATGCCACCCTGGCCTTTGACACACAGGTAATTTCATTTCACGTGGCCCTGTCAAGCAGAGCCACAGAGGTGATTCCCGGGGTGTATCTCCCATACAATCATCAGGATTATTTATGATGACTGCTAATTAGGAGCTTTGTTTGCTATTGATAGGTGGTTTGTTCCAGAGATAGGAATCTATCCCTCCAGCATGTGCTGTTTATTGAGGTGACAAGGTTTAGGTCCCTAGAGCATGTAGCTCATAGGGATTGTGATCTGTTTACGTGGAGCATGTCCAACAGCTCTGGGTTTGACATAGCTTTGTATGTTAGGCAGAGGTCACCTCTGGGTAGGCGGTATGCGACACAGTCTAGCTGTGGTTTTGTGAGATGGTCTGCATAGGGCATCTGTTTGAGGCCGGTATTACTCTTTGTGAGGTATGTCTGTGTCCTTCCCAGTTGCTGTAGATGTTTTGTGAGGTACATACCACATGGGACATAGTACTCTATAATGGGTTTTATGTGTGTTGAGTAGAGGGGAACACTGACCTATATTTCCCTGGATGACACACCTTTTGTGATGACGTGTGCCACATAGACAGATTACATGACTAGTGTGGCACTGTGATTATCAAAGGGGAGACTACTGTCCACCTGTGTTCCATGGTCTCTTATCACACCTTCGGTGTTAAGTAGACTACCACCTATGTGGTAGTTAATGAGTACAGAGATTTTGCAAGAAGGGATGCCAATGCAGTGTCAACATTGAGCTTGAGTCCATAGCTCTGTCACCAGGCATCTGTTGTAGTAAATATGACCCTGTCTCTCTCTCTCTCTCTCTCTCTCTATATATATATATATATATATATATATATATATATATATATATATATACACACATACATATAAACATCCATTGGTGTACATATAGATATACATATAGGCACATATACAGTCCACCTTTCAGGGTAGGAATATCAATTATGTGAAGGTTGTGAGGTATTCAATTATGTCATAATATTGTACAGTGTTGTGCAGAATGCATTGAAGGTGTTCTCAGCCCATGTAGCTTTAGCAGGCCTCACTGGTTGCAACACTGCAAACCTGACGAATCATACCCACAGCGTTTAACCACCACATGTCATATACCAGCACTGTATGCTGTCTTGTTTGCCGCACACTACAACCTACATAGAAATATGCACATAGCAACCTTCAACAACATATATATGTCCACCTTTCACAAACAGTTGCAGTATGTCCCTTGTTCTATGCACATGTACAGATGCTAATATATCTAACACAGACAGATCTCTCTGTCTGTGCCATACACACACAAGGACCACACTGTTGTAAGTCCGTGTACCTCACGGCTGACCTGTTGGGCCTTGCTGCAACATGAACAGGTGTCACATGTGAGCACACAGTAATATTTGAGGGTGTATATATAGCTGCAAATGCTAGATTAGCATACTAGCCTGGTACAGCTGTTGCCAATGCTAAGCTACATGTTAATATGACTATCATGCATTTGTTACTCTATCACACCCATGTTTATATAACTGTATGTGCTACTCCCCCAAACAGACATTGTACACACTACTGTACATAACACAGATAACATGGATCAGATGTTTAACATTTAATGCTGAACTACATATGTCACAGCCATATCCCACTGCACACAGCTACACACTGATTTCTCCATGGCAGTAGTTATGCAGGGCATCTGTGTATAGATACGTACTGCTGCCACATATGGATGATTCAAACTATGTAGAGTACTCTTCAAAAACATCTACTACATGCCAGTAAATACATATCTGTTACATACCTTTCCTTTGTATGTGTTTGTATTAGTCAGTTCCATGTGTTTTGTAATTTTTTTTTATATCTTATTTTTTTTTCAAAATCTTTTTTTTATTTTTCAATATTTTTTTCTTTTTTTTCAATATATTATTTTTTTCAATATATTTTCTTTTATATCTTTTGTTTTTTTCTGTTGCTGTTGTCTGTCTCTCTCTCTCTCTCTGTCTCTCCGTACCTGCAATGAAATGATTGCATGTGTGGACAGCAAGTACAGCCTGCTCTTATAGGTATCTGCACATGTGCATGTGATGGCTTCTGCACCAATTGTTGGCCACCATTTGGCAATTGCATGCAGCCTGCTGTGTGGTACTTGCAGTACTCACTGTCATAGCAACCCAATGCTATAAATTGCTAAGTCAGGTGGGTGTAGCCCTTTCAGCTTTCCAAAGTGGGGACCATGCTTGTTTGCTGTGGGCACCGTTGTGTAAGTCAGAAGGTTGGTATACTTCTTGTATCTGATGCTAGGGGTGTAGCCAGTGATTTGAATGTTGTACTCAGACCTGAATGTTGCCACTTCCAGTACACAGTTGTCAGTTTAGAATTGTACTCACCCCTACAAATGCTAACACAAGATACATTGGAGTATGTAGTTTCTTTTCCACTTATACAATTAGCTGCCATACATACGTAGTTATTGAGATGTTTTCATTTGGCACTTGAACTGTTTGTGAACTGCTATACTGTGGATATTAATGTACTCACTTCTGCACAGTTTGTGTTTTTTTTTGTTGACATTAGCACAGGATGCTCATGAAAACTGGACAATTCCAGTACTGAGTATGCCTACCTACATCCTTGCTGGACCTTGAACACACAGGTATTTTGTACATTTGGGTGGGGATTGTCCTGCTATGATACTGTGTGGGGGTTGTAAAGTGCTTCTGTAACATTATTTACTGCTAAAATGGCTGGTTCTGTTATCACAGTCATGTAATGCAATTCAACAACAACTGCTGGTAAAGTTCCACAGAACAGGTTTTGTGTTATGGCATTCCTATCTTTCCTTTACATTCACTCATTCTGATGCATGATATATATATTTCAGCAACAACCTGCAGTATATCTACTGTGGCTTAGTGGTACTTCATGCTGTCTAGTGTGTATAAGGTCCGCGGTTCGGGGCTGACAGTGGTGTTTTATTTTGCTGCTGAACAGAACAAGGGTCCTCACATGCAGGGTGACTAAGGCACTTTCAAGCAGTTGTAAGTGGGTTTGCGCAGGTTTGCATGATGCTTAGCAATACTTAGCTAAGCGCACACAACCGCACACTCTCGCAAACCCGCTAACTACTGCTTAAAAGTGTTTACTCCCACTAACCCCCGCGCTCATTTCTTTGAAAAATAAGAAAATGGGGAGATAGGTCAGTGGTGAAAAAGGGGCACAAAGAGGCAAAGAGAGTAGGGAAAATATCTAGGGATGTGCAGGACTGGTGTAGGGAAGGTCCATAGCTGCCCATTTCTTTAACAGCAACAGCTGTGCATATACTAGTAATTTGGAGGGACATTTGAAACCTTCTACCTCTGAGAGAGGGGTGAGGACAACGAAGTATGTTGTACTGCCAATTAAATTTCAGTTTATGTGTCCAAATGGGCAGCTATGTATGGGGTGTAATTTTTTTGTGGGAGCAGATTGCCCAATTTTTTTCAGGTGAGAGTGGAATGTGGGGTAGGGGAAGTAGGTATATTTGGGGAGGTAGGTTGGGGAGGTAAACAGACAAGACAAACAAGATGCATACAGGGGTGGAATATGACACATGGGGTGGGTGAACACCATTGACGGGGAAGGATGTTTGGAATTCGCAAGCCCATGAGCCCACAGGTGGCGACCGTGGAACTGAGATCCCCACCCATGGGCAGTCACCACTGCACCTTCACAGCCCAGAGGGTGGCTGTGCTGGGGGCTGTGTAGGAGGGGCAGGCTCACCTGTGAATTGCGCCACTCTTGCCTCGAGCTGGCGTAGAGGATCAGTGACTGAATGCTCAATCTCCCTACGCACCACAGCCCAGACCGTTTGGAGGGTGATAGGTGGCCCTCCTCCGGCCACGCTTGCACGGGGATGATGAGCCTCATCCCCTGCAGCGCTTCCAACCGAAGTTGGCACATAGCCAATGGAGGAGGAGGTACTGGGCTGGCACCGGACTTGCTGGTGCCAGGTGCCATCTCCAGCTGAGGTGGGACAGGTGGGTCGGCTGGGACCGGCCTTCCCATACGTTCTATATTTAGGAGGATTTAATGACAATATGGGTTAGTAATAGCCAACAGCATTCCAAATTAGTTGTAACAGCATGCAGTAGTATTCCCATTAACCCAACACACCAGAGTTCCAACAGTTGAACAGCAAGCATAACACATGCATATATAGAACAGCAGTGGACATTCCAACAGCATGCAGGATTGATTGGTGGCAACAGGCCACCAAGGTTGTGGTATGTGAACAGGGCACATGCATCAAAGTAAATGCAGATATTTATGAACCAATAGGACATATGTCCCAACAAATGTTATGAGATTAGACATACCCATTGAGGTGTGGAATTGCATTGTTTATGCACATACAGTAGGGTGTAAAAAGCTACCTCCATTAATAACTTATATATACTTATAGTTTACACTACATTCCTATTGACTGCAGTTATATATCCCCTACATGTATTATTACACTAGGCAATGTCCGTTAAATTGTGAAATGGGTTTTGCTAGTTCTTTATATACCTGACCTGTATCTGACATACAAACTGTCCAGGATGCAGATGTTACTGCTACGTATTTATATATTTCATTTATATATATATACATCTACATATCTGGATGTGTTCAGGTGACATTATCAGGTATATTTTAACAGCCCCCTACATTTCTAGCAGCACAGTGACATTTCTAGGGAACACAATAACAAGCTACTCATGTGCCAGATTAACCTGTGCATGCCGGCCATGAACCGACAGTTGAGGACTGTATATATGCTTAACAGCTACTGGCACTCCCTTCATCCACTTTATATGGGCCTACCCATGTGTGGGTTGACTGCGCTTAATACAACAGTACTATTTCTATAATGCAAGGGTACAACAACATATCGAAGAAAGTGACACGGACACACTCCAGGAATTATACCTTTATTAATTACATTACACACTTTTCTAGTGGCTCTTTTATTTATTTGATATATCAGTGCATGCAGAGGACTTTTATTCAAGACGTATTATACCTTTATTAATGGGTTACAACACCTTTTCATGCTGTCTCACTTATTTTATATAACAGTACATGCAGAGAAGTTATTCAAGACTTATTATACCTTTATTAATGGGTTACAATACTCTTTTTCAGGCTCTCTCACTTATTTTATATAACAAAACATGCAGAATAATTACTAACCTGCCTGGTGGCACAGCCTTAGCAGCCTATCTGCATAGGCTTGCTGATTCGCAGCATGGACACCTGCAGCTGTGAAGTAAATGAAGGGATATTGAGACTTACCTATCCATAATATAGACTACAGTAGCAATTCTTACATACTTCATTCCATGGCTACATACTCAGTAGTGGGGCATTTTCCATTTCACGGGCCTCCTGTATCCACTGGTTCAGTCGATCCTCCTTGCGTCTCTTTAGGTCTGAGTACTGGTGTCTGACCTGCTCCCCAGTCTGAGGAACGCCTGTAGCACTGGTGAGATCATGTGCTAGATGGTTCCAGGCTTCCGCTTTGTACTCAGTGCATTGAAACTGACCCTGCAGGAGTCTTGCATCATGATGATGGACGAGGAGCCAAACCATTACTTTTGAGTCCTCAATGCCCCACCGTTGCGCTCGAAAATGAAAGCCCTCTCCAATACTGGCCATGCTGACTGCAGATGGGAGCTACAACCAGTTATGGCAATTATTCCCACCTATGGAGCTTAATATGCCTCATTTCCTGCATTTATTTGTGATTGGCTGGTTTTGAAAAATCTCAGCTAAAAGCAAATCTGCTTAGCAATGGGTAAACTTCCATTGATATATAAGAGTGTGTTGGAAGTGGATCCATATGAAAAGCTGTCATGGCTTAGTGGTTTAGTACTGTGATTATGGTGCACAGTATCCCGGGTTCGAGGCCTGTCATTCCTTTTTATTTTACTACTGGCCAGACCGGCTAGGAGGTGTGGCTGTGTTTAGCCAACTTTGCTCAACTTTTCCCAATGTTGCTCGACGTTGCTCTACATTGCTCTACATTGCCTGACATTGCCCGATGTTGTGCTAGTTAACACGGTGTGCAGCTCCGTGCAAACATGTTTTGTTTGCGCTAGTTGGCACGATGCGCAGCTCCGCACAATGCCATTGTGCTAGTTCAAGCAGTGCTAAGCTATGAGCAATTATACTTAACTGTGCTTAATACTAGTAAACTTTGCTTACCAGTGCTTTACATTGCTTAAGATACTTTACTTATGCATTTATCACTCTGCATGACCATTTCACCTTCATATATATATATATATATATATATATATATATATATATATATATATATATATATAAAATATCGTTCACTACTACATAGGCCATTTCAATGCATTTTACTAAAATTTAAAAGGTAAATGTCAGGAATTATTTTTATGCACAGATTTCCTACAGAAAATGGAAAGGGGAGTGGTGGGACTCAAACCAGGAATGCCTTCTTTTTGTGCGAAGGCTCTCCCACTACGCTATTGCTATTTGGCGTAATTTGCATATAAGTAGTTTATTATCCTCTTCGATGTCTAAACTGCTAACTGTAGCTAAGCAATGGGCAAACCCGTGCACACACGTGCAAATACAGGCAGCTATATTGGGAATAATAAAACAAAAAAAAGTTTTACATTTTATTATATTTGTACAGGGGTTTAGAATGTGGGGAAGTGTAGTGTTGGGGATATACACATTTGAGCGGACTTGCTCATGTCTGGTGACATTTGCAGTTTAGGCACTTGCAAGGGCGTGGATATTTGGACTGCTCGGCAGTCTGACACACCCCCTGCACTCGTGCACGCTCCGTGTTAGCCTTAGAGTTGAGTCAGTGTGCCCTCATGAATATGCATGATGTGCTGACATCATGCTCTTAGACTGCAGTTTCCATGTAAGACTTATTTAGTCTTACACGGAGGATTACTGAATCCTGGCCTCTTTCTTTCCCATGTCCATATTTCTTTTTTTATACTTTTCAAAAATCTCTAGGTTTTTTTGTTTATATATTTGCACTTCCTTAGATGCTTTTTTTTCCCAACGAGATCAAAGTTTATTGGTCTATATATTGTTTTTCACAAATCAGTTATATTTATGAACACAAATTCTTTATTTGAGGCTTCTGCCAGTTTATCGTGTAGAAGTATTTTTCTTTCCTTTAATTTCTTTCTTAATCTTTTCGTATATATTGTGTCCAGAAATTCTGGGCTTTTTGTATAATAGTAACAATACATAATTTCTTTCTTATCCTCAATAGTCCACTGTATCATCTTTATGGCTCTTCTTTGGTCTCTCAGTTTTTGTGATTTCTGGGGACTACTACTTCCTTCTACAACAGGGTGGCCATCTTCCCCCTGGGCCTGGCCTGACCCCGTTGTTGGAATGTTTCCATATTTTGAGGATTCTTCACTGACATTTTTTCCAGTTCTAGCACCAGTGTGCCTACCAGGATTGGTCACTTTTTTATTCTGGGTCTTGTGCACCCAGCTATATTTTTTTTATTTTTGACCTACTTTCTGTCCATGATATATGCTATATAAATACAATCTATATATCAGTGTCATCTTGGTGAGTTTTTGTGAAACACAGGGTGCACCTTGTGAAGGTACTCACCAAGAATTTGGAGATGAATTCAATTTCAGCAATACTACTCTCCTTTGTTTGCTGACTTATCATCTCTCCATTCCAACCCTAATCTCCAGCTGGGAGAGTTTCTCAATGATTCCTGAGTGGAGGATTGTGTCAATACCCTAGGCCAGATCAAGATAGGCAGTATGCAATGTCTTACCTTCATCCAGGCCTATCACACAGAATCAATGGGCTGTGACAACATCACAGATTACCTATAGCATGACTCAGACATGGTTGGACCCACACTTCAACATACCCACCAGGTGGAATATGTTCCTGTAGAAGTGTGTGCATCAACATGCATCCATCTGAGTTGGGCGGAGAGGCGGCACCTGATGGAAGCATGCATGTATAGACACAACCTGACTCTCCTCATCTGTGAGGTAGATGAACAAGTAATCATGGACCTTTTCTAAATAGGCACTGGTAATATCTCAGCTGTGTTCAAAAGACATGTGTGAGTTGTTAATACTACATCCATGTCTGTTACATCTGTTAGCTGTCCTCAAGAAGGTAATCAGGAGCATGTATGATGACAACACTATCATCCTGTGGATTTTTACCAGGCCAGGGTATTTGACACAAATCCCCACTGGAGTATTAATTCAGCACTGACACAAGTGTCTATAAACACTTATATCACCAAGTGGGTAGACCACTGAATCACATACGTGGCATCTAAATATGTTGAAATGTGTGAAATGACCTATATATTGAGTCCACTGATGAAGTCCGTACATCAGAGCTGTCTGCTAGGCCCTTTCATGCCCATTATTTAAGTCACAGATGTCAAAAATGACATACATATCCTGTATTCAAACAGCTGTCTGGAGGACTGCAGACTGTGGGCAATCACTGACTAATTGTGACATTAGTATAATACAGACGGTATCAACACACCAAAGATTGCTGCCACAGCCATGAGAACATATGAGTTGAAACAGAAACATGGGGGGATTTGTTACATTATGAAAAGAAATGCATAACCTAACCCAATGATAATAGACCACACCCATATGAGCAGACCAAGTGGAATATGACCTTTGTACTGGGGTAGATGGCTTGTGGAACTTCCACCAGCATGTACTCACAGTGGTGACTACTCCCTTGTATGTAACAAAATTCCTGAGTATTTGCAGGACAGCCACATCAAAGGCCATAATACCTCCATAGGTCACACCCTTCATCACACCAGTAACTGAGTACAATGCACCCTTCTTCATGTGCCTCCCTACACATCTTCCAGTGATGTATAACTCAAGTGTACCATTTTTGCCACAGTGAGCTCCCACACATCTTATTGGCCTAACTAGGTGTTTTTTTTTTTTTTTGTTGCATAAACATTGCTGTCTGATGCTGCAGAACCCTTATCAAGGTGTTACACCTGATGCATGTGTGATACCTGTTCTGATGATGCACACAGTACATACATAGCTATTTGACAGCATTGATGGCATTGGTTGCATTCATGGCAGTGTGGATTGTGCCATGCATATGCCATGGACACTAGTTAACTAGCCTGGATTTATCATAATGTCACACACAGGTATAGCAGTGCCCCTCTTAACACCTCCAGCAGATGTAACAGTGTCAGGAAGGTGTACTTGATTACGCTCATAGATTGCTGACATGTCATAATAGTTGTGCAAGTATGTTTGTGCAGAACCATCTATTATCGCTCAGAATTACATATCTTATGTCAGAAACATGGGATTACTGGTGGTATTATTTTGATATTGCCCATGATTGTGTGTGCTTTTGTTTAATATTTTCCATGAGCCTGTATAACTGTGTCACACTTGGTGGAGACCTCTGCTGACATTACAGTCATATTCAGGCAAATCAATTTGCACAACATCACAATATGCATCTAACCCTGATTGTACATAACATCCCTGATAAATGTCCTCTCCATTGTTTATGTCAGGATGCTTATATCACAAACAAATCCTTCTGCATTGTTATGTCACCTTGTGTGACAGTCACAGAACATACATTTGCACTGTGCAGTCCACACTGTACTGTATTGATAAGTAATCAGTGTTCCTGCTACAATTGCCTTCTACTTACATGCTCTCATCTGCTGTACATTACAATGTTTTCATCTGTCATCTTTCCCTGTGTTCACTTGTACAGTTCATCTGCGTGTCCCTATTCAATGCAACACACTTCCCCGACTGTTTATTTTACATGGCAGTCCATGTACCATTACAGATCATTTACACAACTTTTGTACAGAATGCCTGAAATAGGATTCCACAGTACTCTGCACCATATACACTGTCCTCTAATGCATTTGGACCATATACGTTTCTATATTATTAACCCTGGCAATCATTGTGGCATTTCGTACAATCCTGCAGACCTAGTTTGCCCATAGGAAAACAGCTGTACATGTCTGCTGCTATCCATGTTGCTATACACAGTTTCCTAGCTGGTAACACTGTTGCTTGTCACAAAAGCTGCACTTGTTTACATTTAAATGTGGTGCTCGGCATCAATATGTAATTAGCACTGCTGCTCATTGTGCAAAAACACAAACTCTTTGTTGGATTCACACAAAGCTTACATGAAGTTTATTGAATCCCCAGGTATGTCTGACCCTGCAAAATGCAAACAGCATGATGCTGCTTTCTGATTATGTAAAAGAGAGTTGGAAAATTTGAAAAGAAATGCTTATATGCACAAGTATTCTTAAACACAGGATACAAGTATGTTTTAACCAAACCATCAAAGGTGTTGTATACAGATGCAATACCAATGTTGAACTGAAGGTCATGCCAGACAGTCCAGCAACAAGTGTGAACACTGACACTGCAAACACCCACTCAGTATGTGAATAGGTAGGATATGCACAACAGATTGGTTACTGAGCACCACATCCCTCCATATATACAAGTGTGCTGATACCTGCAATGTAAACAGCAGACAAAAATATTAACTTATTTTGGAACAAGACAATCAAAAGCAGTGTGATGGTTACACATAAATGACTGTCGTCTAGTTTGTAACATACAGTTCAAAACATTATCTTCGGCTAACATGGCTTGCTGTTAATTCACATGTAAACATATTTTTATGTAATTCGTACTTGTAATCACAGGGATAGTCTGACTACTACACTTATCTTACAGATGCATGATGGGTATTCCTGCATTTTAAGTGGTAAGATGGTAACAACAAAAATAACATCCTGTAATGATGATCATATCTATTTTAGTTAAAAATCTGACAAAGTAATCAACATACCTCTCTCCCTGCGCTGCTCATCTAGCCTGTGCATCCAGTCGATGCACAGGGCCCAATTCTCTTCATGACTTGCAAAAAGTAAAAAGCTATCAGGTTGGTAGCAATCTGGACTTTAACCACCACGTATCCAGAGAAATAAGGAAATCCTTCTATTTGACACATTGCATCTAGATCTAAGGATGTTATAATTACATTACACTAGGCCCTCATCAGACCAGTAATTGAGTACAATGCTTCCTTTTGCATATACCTCACCTGCAACAATTGGAGAGACTACAGAGGTTTCTCACCAAGAAGTTACTGCATACAAAAAACAAGTCTTACATGAAAAGACTGAAAGCCCTATCACTGTATTCTGTCTCCTACAGGTTGTTAAGGGGTGATCTGCGACTTGATTGGGCAGTCTCTGACCTGGCCCTGATAAAAATGTTACACATTTGTAAATCAAACTGCAGGAGGGTCAGTTACTCCAGGGATCTTATTCTGGCCTCTGTCATGAACAGGTCATGCTGGAAGGATAGATACATCTCCCAGAGACTACCACCTCTCTGTAACAAGCTTCCAGTTCACGTGAAACAGAGCCCCCCACTGACCCTCTTCAAACGCAACCTAAATTAATAGATGGGTTTCCACAAATTCACTCCTGTGCTGGTGCCCGTATCCTTTATGGACAGAGGAAGTCAGTATTAACTACCATATACACTTATCTCTACAAACTTCATTCACCTAACTACTGACAATTGGGACAACTTGGGATAAATATGGCTAGGCTTGTAAGGGATTTAGTGCAATTAGCCTAGTAACCTCCTATAAACCTATACAGGTATAAAATAGTATTGATATACATTGCTCAGCTCGGGTTCTCTAACTTTTAAATTGAAAAAAATTACAGAATCTCCATATACAGTTTTAAATGTTTTGCACAGTTCTTTATATACAAACTGTCTTTCGGCTTTTCCCGGTTAAGGGGTCGCCACAGCGGAACTCCGGTCCACTAATGATTGGTAGTGAGTTTTTACTGCACACAGTTATTTATATTTTGGAAGAAAATTGAATGCAGATTAGAGAACTTGAAATTTAAAGTGACAACTCTCAGCTATGTTCACATTCTAAACCTGGCACCTACCTGCCTATCTAATCCATCTTGCGTGAGATTGCATGATTGAAATTCAGTTAAACAAATTTGATAGATGAATGTACGAGGTTGGGGTAGTAATAGAGATCATGGCTTACACATTACAAGAAATACAATGTGCTAAGCATTAAAGAAAATAAAACTGTGAGCATGAGTGCATGTCAGTATAGTGGTCACAACACAAAAACAACTGGAGTCACACATAAGTTAGAACAGCTCACTTAAGGTTAATCATCTGTAAACTGAGGGAGTGGAGCTAGGAACTAAACCTTCTATTTAAGGGTTAAATAAAATATTTCCTTGCTTTACATGAAAGGCTCACCCAGACTCTGCCACAGTTTGCTGTGAGGGAAAGGTTAGTTTTCTTTTTATTTCTTGTATTTTGTATTACTTTATTGCCTGTTTCTATTTTGTAAACTATGATTTATTTTCTTTACACTGTGCTTTACTTATATTCTGCTTTTAGCTGCATATTAAAACTTGAAAAGAGACAACAGCTCTGCCTCTTGTGAGTCAGACAGGAGTCCCACCCTCCCAGCCTGTTATTGTTGTGTTCTTAAACACCACTGCTTTTCTACTTGCCTGCCCTTATGCTAATTTGACCATATATCTAGTTTCCTCTGCTTTTACTGACTGGTGTAAGTAAGCACAAAATTATCATTTTGTGAAATCACTCCCTTTCAGCTATTTAAAGGTATTTGCTATCCTACTGCATTCCACAGTACCAGAATACAAAAGTGCCCACCTCTTTCAATCTATCTTGCTTTTTTAAAAATAGTGGCTGTCCACTAAAACCTAACTTTTTAGACAGATAAAACTTAACTTACCCACTTTCATATCTAACTGCTTAGTGCACACTGCAGTGTGTTTAGGATAAACAATTTTTTTTTATCTTACCTTTAAGCATCTATCGCAAGACCACCAGTTATTGGAGACCCCACGTTCTGCCTCTCAGAAGTCATCTTAGGATTAGTGCTTCTGTTTTCTCCTGGTGAAAGAAGGAGCACAGTGACATTATTTCCTGGAGACTGCTGATCTCCAGAAAGCCTAATAACTGCTTTATAGGTGACAGCTTGGAATCTGTGCTTATATTCTGATCCTGGTGAGACTATGAGCAGAGTGCATTGATTCCTGACTCTTTCTGGTTCGAGAGTGAGTGTCTGTATTTAACTTACCTGATTGGTCTGGTTGCTATTCAAGGCATCTACCAGAAAAAAGCTGCAAGCCTACAGACCCTTGCATCATCTGGGACAACACTGTGGATCACCAAACAGGCTGTGGCCTGCTTTTCTTCTTGGGATTGGTGCTAACATTTTGCTTTTGGTGATAGAAGAAGTAAAGGAGTATTATATTCCAACAGAGTGAATCTGTGGTGAGACCAGCATTAGTAGTAGCCAGGCAGTAGCCATTCATGCGACTCCCCTCTTTTCATCATTCTTGACAAGCTATTTCTTTGTTTTCATAAGTACTGCTTGATTTCTTTCTAACTTCAGAATATCTGCATAAATACTTCATCCTTAAATTTTCAGGGTCTACGTATTAGTTTCCCCTCAAGTGTTTGTCAGTGCTCTGTACAGACTCAGACACCTTGAGTGGCATTTTTCCTGTAAAAGCACAATTGAAAATGTTCCAGTGTCTAGTTGCACACAGGACATCTAGTTTGCAGTGACAAGCACTGTCCACATAGTTGCAAACTGGATACTCCTGACAGTGACTGATATTCTCACTCCAACAGTCTAATCAATAAAAAAGGGTCTGTTGCCATGGGTATGAGCTTTCTTACTGTCTCCATTACTGGCTTGGTGGATATTGGCATCCGGAGGTAGTGTAGAAATTTAATGGCAACCAGTTAATTCTCAAACAAATTGATACAGTATGTGAGAGGTGTATTTACACAATGTCACTGGAGGCAAAGCTCTCACATAAAATTACTCCTAATGTCAATAAGCTTGTCAGTAGTACACATGCTGCACCCATCACGTACAATTCAAAGCAGACATACAGACTCACATGTACTTAGGCATTTACATGTAACCTTCCTTAACCACAAAAACCTCCTAGACAAATTACACATAAGAAATACCCTCAGCAGCCCCAAATGCACTCTTTCAAAACAACACCTACATCAACACATAGAGCTACATCTCATGGAGCCACCACCTCTAAGCTCATAAGGCAAGTCACCACACAATCCACCATTCTAGTCATTGGAGACTCCATTGTGAGACACACTGATGTCCCTCTCACCAGGCTGAGTAAGGAGAAAGGTACGGTCAGTTGATTATCAGGAGATAGGATCCACTACATTATACATGCACTCAGGTCATTGGATCACAATTACCAATATAGTCCGTGTGGGATTAAATGACCTGAGATGTACCTTCCTAGTTTATATGAAGGAGAGACATTATAGAGCTCTTGTTATATGTGTCTCAGGCTGGTATGAGCCTAACATTGAACAGTATTTTACCTTCTCCAAGGATGATGCCACAATACGAACAAAAGATGATTGACTTTAATAATTGGCTAAGTTTCTGGTGTCATTCTAAGGGAGTGCAATATTTATTAGCATGGAAGGAGATGGTCAATAGACCACACTGCTTTGCCAGGGATGGTCTGAACCTCTCCCCTCTATGCTTTCAGATATTAGCTAAAGCATTGTCTTCCCCCATAGTGCCTTTTTTAGGCAATGTCAAACTGAAAGTACTTCCAACATAGCAAATCAAAACCAAGAAAATCTAAAGGTATTACTGCTCAATGCTAGGAGCCTAAACAAAAAACTCCACTCCCTGGAAGCTCTCTTTACTCTAGAGAATGCTGATGTCTGTGTGGTCTCTGATACATGGTTTAAAGCTGCAGACAGCATGCCAACAGTGCAAAGTTATAATGCCTTCCACACATTTAGACCAGCTACTTCACAGGCAGGGACTAAAGGTGGAGGTGTCTCTTTTTACCTCAAAAATAAATATGCCTGGTCAAACAAGACAATACCCTTGAGATGCTCCATGTTCAAATCACCATAGGTAAAATCCAATACCACTTCCTTGCAAGCTATATGTTCCCCTCTATGACCTAGAAAACCCATACGATGTATTTCAACTTATTAGAAACACTAATCATCCAACTCAATACTATATTCATGGGTGACTTTTATTACCCCACTATTAACTGGGAATCCTATACAACATCAAACATACTTGCACAGAGATTCCTGGATTTTGTAAGCACAAACTCCCTGGACCAGATACTCAATACACCAACCAGGGGTGCGACAATACTGGATCTGGTCCTCACTAATATTGGAGAGTGCTGCACACCACCTACTGTAATGCCTTCCCTAGTAAGGTCAGACCACAAAATGGTCTCCTTTTAAGTAAAAATAAAACCTGGACCCCCAGCTAAACAGGAATATTCAGGAACTATTCTAAGGCTAATATTCTGCTATTAAGTGAGAATCTGTATACATTTCAAGCCCCTATAAACCATGAGAACACTTCTGCCTATGCAGAACTGTTCACAGAAACCCTGTACAAGCATGTTAATAGCTGCATAGAGGCAGCTGTATCCACCAGGAAGAAGTACAGAACTAACTCAAAAAACAAGCCACCCTGGTGGAATCACAAAATCAGTCAGATGTATAACAGGAGGAAGAAAATTATGGCAAAAATTAGGAGGTGCAGTACCCAGCAGGATGAAAGCACTCTCATTAAACTAAACAAACAACTCAGAGGACAAATAAAGTCTACCAAAGCCAAATCTGAGGAAAGTTTGGCCTCCCAGGCCAAGGACAGCCACAAAGCATTCTTTAGCTATGTCCACAACCTCAAAGGCAATACACAATTGTGTGCGGAGCTCATTGTAAATGGAGCCACCTATACTGAGCCGGCAGATATAGCAAACCTCCTGGCTGATAAATTCGGCTCCAACTTTACTCCTCTCTCCCCCTCAACTTTCCCTCAGGAAATATCATCAAATATAACTCCCCCTACTATCACTAGAGAACAGGTCCTTAATGCTCTCCTCTACCACAAATACAAAATGTTATGCTAATTGTCATATTGTCTGTTTTAATGTCTGTTTTTATGTACTTTTCCATCTTATTTTATGTACTTTTGTATTCTATGTGTTTTTTATGTAAAATTTAACTGGAACTTTTCTCCCCAGCCTCCGCTGAAAATGGACCTGTGTCCAGTCAGACTTTCATGGTAAACAAATGTAAAATAAAATAAAGTAAAATAAAAAAAACACTGCATCAATGGGCCAGGACAATATCACAGAATGCCTTCTAAACAGCATGAAACATGACCTGTCACGGCCTCTGTTATTACTATTTAACTGTAAACTCCAAACAGACTTCATGCCTCATGAATGGAGAAAGGCAACAGTCATCCCTCTGCACAAAGGTGGGCCATGTACAGACCCTGGAAACTACAGACCCAAAAGTCTCACTAGTCTTATATGTAAAGCCATGGAAAGAATTATCATGGACATGATCAATAGAGATATAGTAAATCTCCTGACACTGGCCCCAACCCAGTTTGGTTTTGTCAAGGGCAGATCATGCCTACTCAACCTGGTGGACTTCTTTGAGAAGGTCACCAAAGCAATGGATGAGGGCAAAATCTTTCACACTGCCTACCTTGACCTGGCCAAGGCATTTGACACAATACCCCACTCAGGCATTGTTGGCAAACTCAAGAGGTTAGGTACAAACTCGTATGTCACCCAGTGGATAGCCAACTGGCTCACAGACAGAACCCAGCAAGTTAGAAATGGGGAGTCCACCTCTGCAAAGAGGCCAGTCGCAAGTCGAGTCCCTCAGGGATCAGTCCTTCAACTGCTCCTTTTTGGCATTTACTTCTCAGAAGTCAACTCCAATGTCAGAGGTATCTGGCTGACTAAATTTGCAGATGATTGCAAATTAGGAGCTGTCATTGAATCTCACACTGACACAAATGTTCTTCAGGAGGGGCTGACCCAAACAACTGGTGTCAGAGTTACGGACTAAAACTAAATGCCAAGAAATGCATAATAGTATCCTTTGGGAAGTTATCCATCCCTAGTAACTATCATATTGACAACACAACCATTAGAGATGACCCAGTAGTCGGGGACTTAGGGATACACATAAATAGTTCTAGCCTTTGATCACCACATGTCTACAGTGGGGAGGAAATCCTTCTATGTTGCTCAACTTATAAACAAAGGTATGGCATCTAAGTCCAAGGAAGTCATTGTTCCACTGTATTCGGCATTCATCAGACCTATTATTGAATACAATGCCTCCTTTGGTATGTACCTAACCAGGCATATTCATTAACTGGAATGTCCACAGAGATTCCTCACTAAAAGAACACATAAAAAGAAGTAATATATCTTATGGAGACTGCCTCAAGGTCCTATCCCTGTATTCTAAGGGGAGATCTATGCGTGGCATACAGGGCATTGTCAGACTCCACTCTGACGGACTTCCTGCATATTCACAAAATAAACAGTACCAGAATTACCCATTCTAAAGACTTAAACCTTGCCTGTGATATAAATAGGACCTGCTGGAGAGATAGGTATGTATCCCAGAGACTACCCCGTCTATGGAACAGGCTCCCCATCCATGTGAAGAAGAGTTCCTCCTTAATCCAATTCAAGTGCAACTTGGACAATTAGATGGTAAACCAGAAATTCATCCTTGGTTTGGCACCTATCTCTCTGATGCAAACAGGTAACCTGCAAATGGTTCATCTCCCAGGCCCAAGCTTACACTTATCAAGGGTATCAGAACTTGTCAGGGATTTGGGATGCATGGCTAGGCTTAAAAAGGCCCTTGTGGTCGTTAGCCTAGTAAACACCTATGAACCTATGGAAACTTTCATACTTCAGACAGTGGAACATGGGTATACATAGCTGCTGTTAACAGACAACTATAAATTCCTGTACATCACATAGACAGAAGTGTATTTTAGGTGGGAAGTCATAACATATATATCTGTATCACTGTTGTCAAATTACAAATTATAATTCAAAATTATCCCTGATATTAGGCAATGTCCCTGCTCTCCAGCCAAAATGTATATCTGACCATGTCACTCCTTACAAATGTAAGTATGAGAAAGGCATTTGAATTAATAAAAATGACACATTTATACATGAAATACAATTTCCAAATGTCATATTCCACAATCATTTTGGAGAATTATTGCTCAAAACTTTACACATAAAACTGTAGTAAAGGAGCTGCTGTTGTCAGAACATTACAGATTACACAGATATTCATAGAAATCTGACAAATAAATGCTGTAGTTGTAAGCATGTTAAAACTAACCATTAATATCAATAAGCAGGTATGTATAGCACCATTTTCAAAACTTTTACACAGACATAATATATATATATATATATATATATATATATATATATATATATATATATATATATATATATATATACATATATATACACACACACACACATATATATATATATATATATATATCCAACAAAGAAACAAGAAAACAAAAAAACTACTAAAAATCAAAAGAAAAACGAGTTGAATGGTAGGAGAAAGCTGAAATAAGCAAATACAAATAACGTAATGCTAAAGCAACTAAAAACTTTAATATGGTAAGCGCTTTCAGTGGTAAAAATATTCCACCTTCTTCAGACCCAGAACAACATAAAACTGATGCTTATATAGCTTGTAGTTAATTATCAATTAGTCATTCAATCAACCGATAAAAATAAAACCAGATAAAAGTACAATATTTAAACAGTATGAAACCTGCTCTAAAATGTTACAATGTTAAGTACATAATACTCAATTTATAAATAACATTAAATATATATGTATAATGTGTAAATGTTATACTAAAAAATCACATTTTAAAAAGCTACTAAGGCAAAACTGAAAATGTATAATATGTGATAATGACATAAATTTACTATAAGAACTAAGATATTTAGCTAAATATAGACACATAAAAAATATATAGTAATATGTAATATGTAAAAAATAAATAATTAATTGCATGCTGGTTAAAGACCAAAATCTGATCATAATAATACTGAATATATGACCAAAAACAAAGTCCATATTTTTATATATATAAAACTGTGTAAATGTTACTATGTTTCAAACTTAATCAACAAAAAGGTACAGTATCAAATTCGAAATCTTTTATGCAAAATTAATATGTTATCTATTTAAAGCTTTTAATTTTAACACACTTTTAATAGACACAAATTCATTTAAACCAGGGAAAATGTATGCAGCCGTTTTGATTTGCCAATACAACTCATTTTGTTCTAATAAAAGTTGCCAAGGCCCCCCTCTCGGGTCTAAAAGTGTTTGGTGTACAACCAAAAATAAAAACTCATGTGTTGGAAAATGTAAAATATGCTGAGCAAGAGCATTGTTAACATTACCTTTACTAACAGCATAACAATGCTCGTATATTCTTTGTTTTAGTTTCCGCTCGGTCTTACCTATATAAAATGAGGGACAAACCTGACAGCAAGCTGCATATACTACAGCTTTGGACTCACAATTAAAGGAGCCATTTATTGTGTAGTGTTTGTTATTAATATTGTTGTCAGTAGTCACTTGAATGTGTTTACACTGTGTGCAATGCCCACATTTATGCATACCTTTATGTACCCGCTTGTTCATACCTAGATGCTCATTCTTATGCCTTTCCAACAGATTTTTAAGGTTAAAACACCTTCTAAAAGTGAAGCGGGGTCTGATACCTAGCTTAGTACAAGTGGACGGTTCTTCCAAAATTAATGCCCAATTTTTTATAAAAATCTCTTTGACTCTTGCCGTGTCAGCTGAAAAAGTAGATAGGAAACTGAGATGTAATAACGTGACACTGTCATCGTTTTTGTCATGCTGTCGTGTAATTAGATTAGTATTGGCAGTAATACCATCCTTATATGCTCTACTAGTTAAAATAGGTTTAAACCAACCTGTGGATCTCTTATCTTTAACTTCTGGAAGTGAATATACGAGCATTGTTATGCTGTTAGTAAAGGTGATGTTAACAATGCTCTTGCTCGGCATATTTTACAATTTCCAACACATGAGTTTTTATTTTTGGTTGTACACCAAACACTTTTAGACCCGAGAGGGGGGCCTTGGCAACTTTTATTAGAACAAAATGAGTTGTATTGGCAAATCAAAACGGCTGCATACATTTTCCCTGGTTTAAATGAATTTGTGTCTATTAAAAGCGTGTTAAAATTAAAAGCTTTAAATAGATAACATATTAATTTTGCATAAAAGATTTCAAATTTGACACTGTACCTTTTTGTTGATTAAGTTTGAAACATAGTAATATTTACAGTTTTTTATACATATAAAAATATGGACTTTGTTTTTGGTCATATATTCAGTATTATTATGATCAGATTTTGGTCTTTAACCAGCATGCAATTAATTATTTATTTTTTACATATTACATATTACTATATATTTTTTATGTGTCTATATTTAGCTAAATATCTTAGTTCTTATAGTAAATTTATGTCATTATCACATATTATACATTTTCAGTTTTGCCTTAGTAGCTTTTTAAAATGTGATTTTTTAGTATAACATTTACACGTTATACATATATTTTCAATGTTATTTATAAATTGAGTATTATGTACTTAACATTGTAACGTTTTAGAGCAGGTTTCATACTGTTTAAATATTGTACTTTTATCTGGTTTTATTTTTATTGGTTGATTGAATGACTAATTGATAATTAACTACAAGCTATATAAGCATCAGTTTTATGTTGTTCTGGGTCTGAAGAAGGTGGAATATTTTTACCACTGAAAGCGCTTACCATATTAAAGTTTTTAGTTGCTTTAGCATTACGTTATTCGTATTTGCTTATTTCAGCTTTCTCCTACCATTCAACTTGTTTTTCTTTTGATTTTTATATATATATATATATATATATATATATATATATATATATATATATATATATATATATATGTAATGAGAACTATCCACTATCTCGATTTTGAACCCACACTTACCCAAGTTATATACACACTGGCACTTTGTTTGCTTTACAGGATGAGCTAACAGAAATCATGCTTTTCTTCTTAACAAACTACTGTTTTTATTGTGTGTGTGTGTGTGTGTGTGTGTGTGTGTGTGTGTGTGTGTGTGTGTGTGTGTGTGTGTGCGTGTGCGTGTGCATGTGCGTGTGTGTGTGTGTGTGTGTGTGTGTGTGTGTGTGTGCGTGTGTGTGTGTGTGTGTGTGTGTGTGCATGTGCATCTGTATACCTGCAGTTAACAGATGAATATGGAAACATCTGACACATAAATTCTATAGGCTCTCATACTCCACAAAACTGACAGATAACATCAGGTTCTATAACACAGAAGGTATGTTTAGACAATCGAATATTTAGTGCTCTTATGTTAAACAAATGGAATTTTAATAATACCGTTCACTTTGTAAAGCTGAAGGGACTAATAGATGTCTGTATGCGTCACTATTCATGCATACACATATAGACATTGTAATGCTGTCAAAGTATTACAGGTAACAGAGAAATGCGTACTCATCAGCAGCACTACAGCAGTCAGTGATATACAACCATACTGGATGCGTGAAATAATGTCCTTATATGTTGGAAAACAGAAACATCTAAAATGCTGACTAGTATGTATGTGATAAACAATATAAAACAAATAAACCCCATAGGAGTCAAACTCATAATTACAAGGAGAACAGACACCTTGCCTTTTTAATTAACCAGATGAGCTAATTGCCAAAACAGCTACTTAATGTGTTTAAAAGGTATATATCTGACATATGGGGCACAGCTACATCTCTGATTTCCTTAGGAATATCCAGGTATTCTTAGGATTGTAACATTTACTGTAGGCATCCACTGGCTGTCTCCACACCTCAGCGACCCTCCAGTGAAGATCCTCAGCATCCCTCTGATACAGGTCATCGTAAAAGTGGTGAACCTTCAATCCAATCTTGTAGATTCTCATAAGACATCAATGCTCACTCATAAACCAGTTCCATATATCAATCACCACACAGTTAAGTGGTCTGGCTCACATGCAATGTTCCACTCCAGCGTAGACAGTCAACATCTGGGTGGTCTCCTCCTTGGTCTAGTTGGGCATCCAGACATGTCAAAGTCCCCTGGAAGTAGCCATATTGATGATAATACAGATAATTTGAACAGGTGACAATTCAATAAGTTTCTCACTGAAGTCCAACTCAGTTCACAACTAGCAATGGTCTGATCTGTAAATGTATCGAAATCCTGTTGGATATTTGCATGGAGTACCTTCCCGTTATGGCAAGCTATAAGTTAATGCACCTAATTTTGAGAGCTTACGCAGGTATGTGTAAATGAAGCTTGAATTTTAATGAACCTTATTCATTATGTATGGCACAAATGGAATTTAAAGCCTCTGTATACATACCTGGTCTTACTTTCAGGTATACCTGACTCATAGGTAGCTGCAAAGGTAATTCCATACCTGCTAGGATTGTTGTGATGGGATATGTTTTGCTCCTTATCTGTGTTATCATTACTCTTTAGAAATGTATGTGTATATGCTTAGACATATGCATTTAGGGAAAATTGTGTGCAATACAAAAAATGTATGTGATGTACTAGAGGGGTGTAGGATTGACCAGTATGCATACAGGTGAGTACATCTGCATCACTAACAAACGCTACTTTTCCATATGCAGTTATACAGAAAAAATTAATCAACACCAGTGAACAGTACATAAGGCTGTACCAACTGATTTTCAGTAGATAGTGCTGATGACTCAGTATATTCAGCAGTATATGTACTGAAACCTAAGGATTCTGGCATTATCCATATGTTGCTGTGTAGTATGAATTTGTAGTACTGTTATGGATAGTTATTCACTGATGCATAGTGAAATATGTGCTACAGTTATTGCCTTAATAAAAAAGATCCATATATTTTTTTGTTTACCATGTTCTGTGTGTGGAATGCTTATGGGTATAGAGGCTATATGACACTTTCTTTAAGTTGCTCAATTGATAATTTTCAGATATTGTCTGACAATGGGTATAGCATTCACTGGCCAGTATTGATTGTGTTAATATAAGCTTATCATGTATGACAGTTTATGTTAATATGACTGCTTTTTTTTACACTGGTTGTCTGTTAGGTTCTAATGGCATTACAGCTACAGGATGCATGTGACAGCAAAAAAAAAAAAAATTGTGTTTGAAGCTCTGTGACATCAACTGTAATGGGTTCACATCCCACAGATACCCTCTACAGTTATCGTAAGTTATGTAGTTGTTCCAAGTCTTATGTATTCAGACATTGTTTTCATATCATATATAGTTTTAAATGCCGCAGTACTATATGGGGCAGGGACTATTTCCTATATTTTGGCATTCCACAGGACTGTTTAGAGGGTTAATTGGCATAAGCTATTAACACAGTTATCTCCATATGTGGGCTGCCATATCAATCTAAACACATGCCTATAATTGTCTTTCAGAGGTGAAAACATATTGGACCTGGTCATCACAAACATGGGCGACAGGTGTTCCACACCAGAGGTCAATCCGTCATTGGTTAGATAAGACCATAAACTAATCACTCTGGATGTCCACACCCCACCACCACCTCCAACTAAGGAAACCACAGGAAAAAACTTTTCTAAAGCAAACTTCACCTTACTTAAGACAGAGACGGTAAGTTTCACAGCCCCCATGCTAAAGGATAATGCTGCCCAAGATGCAGAAACCTTTACAAATGCACTTTATGAGCACCTACGAGGATGCATGGATCATGCCACCCCTAGCAAAACCAAGAATCACTCCTCTAAGAGAAGGAAGCCTGTCTGGTGGACCCCTGCCATAAACAGGCTATAAAATAGAAGAAGGAAACTAGTTCAGAAAAAAAGCAAATCCCAAGAAGGAAATACATCCCTGATCAGTATCAGTAAGAAACTGAGGTCCCTCATAAAATCATCCAAGGCTAACTTTGAAAGAAAAATAGCCAAGGATTCAAAAGATAACCACAAAGCCTTCTTTAGCTATGTTAAGAATCCAAGTGGCAACTCGCAGATATGCACTGAACTAGTGCAAAATAGCACAAAATATACTGAACCTACTGATATTGCCAACATCCTGGCAGATAGATTCAGTGCAAACTTCAACCCCTCTCACCCCCAAAAGGGCCCACAACAATACCGGAAAAGTGTAGTGTCCTGGAAATCACAGACACACAGGTGAAAATAGCCCTTTCAAAAGCCAAAAACACAGCATCAATGGGGCCAGATGATGTTCCAAGCTGCGTCTTGCACGAACTATAGAACGAACTAACCCCCCAAATAAACACGGTGTTCAACCTCAGCCTCTCCACAAGCTACATGCCCATAGAATGGCACACAACAATGGTTATTCCACTCCACAAAGGAGGGGCCACAACTGATCCTGGTAACTATTGCCCCATAAGCCTGACTAGCCTGGTCTCCAAGGCTATGGAGCTCATCATCATGGAACTCATTAACAAAGACATTGGGAACCTCCAAACACTTGACCTGACCCAGTTTGGCTTTGTTAAGGGCAAATCATTCCTACTAAAGCTGGTTGACTTCTTTGAGACAGTCACCAAGGCCATAGATGAGGGGAAAGGTTGTTCACACAGCCTAACATGACCTTGCCAAGGCTTTTGACACCATTCCCCACTCTGGTATTACAGAAAAACTCACAGGCTGAACATAAACCCCTACGTCACGAGATGGGTTGCCAACTGGCTTACAGACAGAACTCACACGGTAAGAATAGCAGGCTCCAGGTCCAACTCTAAACCAGCCACAAGTGGTGTCCTGCAAGGCTCAGTCCTGGGACCCCTACAGTTCGGCATATACTTCTCAGAAGTACAGGCAAACACAGGAGGACTATGGCTAACCAAGTTCACCGATGACTGCAAACTGGGAGTCATAACTGATTCTCTGGCTGACACATCCTCCAAAAGGGCCTTACTGAGACGAACACCTGGTGTCAAAGTCATGGCCTCAAGTTAAATGCCAAAAAATGCATAGTCATCCCATTTGGGAAAAACAAAACACCCATGAATTACCACATAGGTGGCAGCCTCCTTAATACAGAAGAGATAATAAGAGATCTGGGGACCCAGGTAGATAGTAATCTCTCCTTTGACAATCATATTGCCAAAGTAGTTAGGAAATCCTTCTATGTGGCCCATCTAATTACTAAAGGGTTCACATCTAGAAATAAAGAGGTTATAGTGCCCTTCTACTCGTCACTCATCAGACCCATCATAGAGTACAATGCCCCATTTGGGATGTACCTCACAAGACACTTCCAACAGCTGGATAGACCACAAAAATACCTCACCAAGAGGATTACTGGCCTCAAACATATGTCCTATGCAGCCTGACTGAAAAAACTCTGGCTGTAGTCAATGACATATCGCTTACGCAGAGGTGATCTCTGCCTGACTTACAAAGCCATGTCCAACTCAGAATTGATGGACATGCTCCACCTAAAGAAATCCAAGTCACTGCAAGCCACGTGCTCTAGTGAGCTAAACCTCACCACAACAATAAATAGACTCCCCATGCTTTGGAACAAAATTCCAAACTACATTAGGCAGAGCCCCTCACTAACACTCTTCAAGAGAAACCTTGACTAGTGGATGGGTAACAGAAAATACACCCATGGGATCACTTCATTGGCTCTGCATGACAGAGGATCAGTTAATTAATCAATGGGGAGGTGAAAGCCGACACAGTCTGGATAGGCTTATAAATGCCCTCCGGCAGATAGCCTAGTACCTACCTATGAACCTATAAGATGGCAAACATACCTAGGAGGATTGACAATCTATCCCCTCCACAGAAAAATTAAATTATGATAGCTGCTCTGCCCTAACATGACTCCTTGGATGGATAGGAAATACAATATGAAATAATGAAATGTGGACTAACCTCACCAACATGATTAATGCTATCAGATGTCACAATAGATCCCATAAGCTCCATCACTGATAATGCTCTTACATGATCCTTTGTGCGGCCAACAGGGTACACCAGTATGAGAAGTCAAGCAATGCCAGCAGTGGTGGCCAACCATTGACATCCCCCCGATGAGATCACAGTTTCTCACAGCACTGCATACATTGAGTGGGGAGTGCAATCTACCCAGGGCCGGGATAGAAGTAGGTGTTCCAGGCTGCACATGTATGTGTCACTCTGCATAACATTGATACATATAGAGTAAATCAGTACATATTGCTGTTGCATGCATACTCATATATTGTTAATTGTGTGTTGTAGCAGCAGAATTGCATTGTGGTGCATAGGTGGCCATGGAGGTGTGGCGGTTAGCATTGCCACCTCACAGCAAGAGGTTCTCTGGTTCGATCCTCAGCTGGGGTGCCTTCTGTGTGGAGTCTGCATGTCCTTCCTGTGGTCACGTGGGTTTCCTCTGGGTGCTCCAGTTTCCTCCCACATCCCAAAGACATGCTGTAGGTGGATTGGATACTCAAATTGGCCCTAGGTGTGAGTGTGTGTGAGTGTGTGCCTTCTGTGGAAGGTTGGGTGCCGGGCTGGCAACTCAACACTGTAAAACTCCACTGCCAATCATGAGCGGACAGGTGATCCGCTGTGGTGACCACTAACCGGGAAAAAGCCAAAAGAAGAAGAAGAAGCAGCAGAATTGCATTGTCCACATGAGTCCACAAAGGGTAATTACAACCAACACAAGTGTAATTACATGTTGCCATCCAACTTCAGTACATACATAACAGTACAATTGACATGTGTAATATTGTCTGCATTCATTTGCACAGATCCATCTACTTCTGTACAACAGCAGGACACAATAAGTGAGTATCTCCATATACTGTTACTGTGACTATTACCTGTTATTGCCTCTGCATCTGACATGCCATTGCTGTTTACTGTCATATTGACATCGCCCTCACATTGTAAACTACAGGTACATCTTCTGGAGACACAAACCATGCAGTTACACCTACAGACTGAACAGGTATGGTCCCCCACCATGTTTGTAGGCTACAGCCCTGTGTAGCATGAAATTAATGGTGCTGTTTTTCTACACAAGGGCATCTGGCCAATAGGTGCATCATACACCCCTTGAGTATCACCATAACCTGTTGCTGTGTTGTATATGTCATCATGTGCCTATACCAGTGCCTGCATACATGACTGTGTTTATTTTGTCTGTATTTTCCCACTGCAGGATCTATGTTTTGACAGACAAACTCACCACATTGGGAGGGTATCACTGGTATGCTATTACCTCTCTTTCAAACATGTCATTGTTGTTAGTCCTGCTGCTGTCCTCTATTAATACTATGTCCTTCTATAGGACTGCCACCATCAGCATCTCAGCCATGAACATCTGGTAAGTGTATATAATACCTAATTGTGCGTTTTACCTCAGTTGGACTGGTATATGCTGGCATGCATGTGATTAATAAAGCTGTGCTTATGACTTTGTTTCCCTACAACAGTTGCATTTCGTCTCTCACCTCTGGCACCAGTTTCCCATGAGGACATGTCAGGTGTGTGTTATGCTTGTATTCCTCACATATGTCATGTATGTTGCATATATAACATAATTTTCGACTATATGTTATATAGGTTCTGTGGGCCATACCTGGACAAGGCCTCTTGGTAAGTAATTATTATCTGTAACATTGTAGTGATACATATGTATTAATGACATATGCTCTCTCTCTCTTTATATATATATATATATATATATATATATATATATATATATATATATACACACACACACACATATATGCCATTAATGAGTTCCGGCATGTGTTATAAGTGCATTTTCCTGACCTGTATAATTTGTCCCTTCTTTTAGCACATCCACTGCCTTCATCCTCCAATACCCCGTCCATTGATCCTGATGAGGGATCTGAAGTGTCTCAGTATGGCCAGGACACAGATTTGGTGATACAGTGTGGCCGAGATGGTGACAGTCATGTGGATTAGGCTGTGGCCTCAGATGTGGTGGAAATCCTGTCCAGCCATCCTGACAATGTTGAGACCTCACAGAGTGGACAGGATGAGGCCTGTAGATCAAAGCCCCATGTTCAATCCTCTGGTGATGTTGACACTTCCCCACATTGCAGTGATACTGCCTGACACAGTACATGCAGGCATGTAGCTGGTGTACAAGGGCATGTGTCAGAGGGAATCTGCCTGCTCATATAGGCAAATGAACATTCTCAGCAATGTCATGGACTTGACATTTGTGCACTTACCTGTGCCACCGGTCATGCTACATATCGGCTACATGTGCTACATGAAGGACACAGTGAGTTCATGGCAGCATTGACTAAACAGAATAAAAGCATGTTATCTGTGGCATGGTCCATTGAATCCCTAGTTATGGTAGTACCACAGAAGTGCCACAGTATGAGCAGGGTTCTGCATGCCCTTATTGTGCTAAGCCAAGTGCCACATGGGAGAGACAGGCCTCCTTCTCAGCAGTCCAACCCCTCCCATCGGACATCAGTGTCTGTGCTGCAATCTGCACATGGACACATCTGTTGCTGGTCAATCTGTTCTGGGCCCACCAGTCATGTCCAGGCAGCCAGCTCTCACTCATGCTCCTTCCCACAGTGTTTTTCCACATGCTGGCATCACCCATCAATCTCTGTCTGTGGAGTAACATGGCCAAGTTTTTCCATCAGCCATCAGCATGGTCACTCTAGACTGAATTAGAGTAGCACTGACAGCTGATCAACTATGTCCCGTAGTATTAGTCTCACCCCATGGCAGATGATCGCTGTGCGGACCACTGATGAAGTCATTTGTCAGTGGTTGTTGTGAAGTCTGATGCCACAGGAGTCTGATATTTTCACTAATCATACATGACTCCATTTAGTACATTAAACTGTATCCATACTTCATATTGATTTATGTTGCTTGTGATACTGGCAACAGTTTGGCAGTATGTCCTGAATTGGTTTTCTGTTTGCATCTTTTGATAGTAGACAGATAAGAATGGGTTTTACAGAGGTATGTCTATTGTTGTTTGCCATACATACATACATCACTGAGTCTGTATACATACCTGCATCACTTGTGCTTGACTTGATGATCTGTGTTGTGATATATTTGTGTATGCTCATACTGTTAAATGTTAGAATTATGTTGTTATGTCTGAGGCTCAGTGTTCACATTTATTGGGAAAGTGCCAATAGATGCAGTCTGTGCTGCTGTGGTGGGGCAACAGCTGAATATCAGTGTTTAATATGTGCACTTCTGTATCTGTGGCTTGTCCATGACTCAAAGGTGTGTGTCAAATTCCATTGTTTCACCTAGGCCTGGACATATGGTCACACCCTCCATTGCCCACACCTGTTTTCTTTGCCCTTGTGTCCTTCTGCTCTTCCTCTGAAGCTGTGGAATGTCATCTTCATACATCTGGGGTTCTTGGGATAGCTCACCCACACCCGCAACTGGTAGATCACCAAATGCTGTTGTTAGCATATTTATGTAGCATAGCTCACACAGTAATCTTCTGTGCTGTCTTTTCAGGTGTGTTTTGCAGTGCACTTCATGATGTGTGCAGACATCTGAACCTGGCTTTCAGTACACTAAATACACACTCTATGGTATTTTGTGTTGTGGAACAGACAAAATACCAAAAAAGCAGAAGACAAACGAGCGAACAAAGCTCCAGTCCACCAAGAACACAAGCCCAAAAGTTCCTTAACGCGTTTTTATTATTTTGCACAGGTAAAAAGCAGCGTTTTCGCCACAAACACAGTGTGGCTTCTTCAGAGGAATTTTTTAAAAGAATACAAAGAGTACCTCCCTTTTTATAGGAGTTACTAATTACTTAATTAGTAAGCTTAATTAAAAAAGCTTAGTTAAAAAGACAGACACAATAACCTCGCCTGCTGTTACATTTACCCTTAGAATTGCATTCAAAGTGCAATAAACAATTGTTTTGCACATCAAAAGCATATGTTATGCACACTAAACACAATAAAACATGTAAATAGTCTAAAACAAAAGTATATAATAACAATATATCAAGAAAATATATAATATAACAAATAAAAGTATAAACATGTTTTTAAAAGGACAACACAATTTACTCTAGCTAACTTCAAGCTATCAAAAGACCCTTTTGTAATGCAATAAAGAAAGTCAAATAACTAAAAATTAGGAATTACAACAATACTAACTGCACAGGCTTACTCTGCCTAGAATGCAATCTATAATGTATCTGACTAACTAGTTCATATACATTAAAAATACTTAAAAATAGAAAATGTAAATACTGACTATACACAAAATGGTTTATATTAAAGGCTTTTTTTGTGTGTAAAAACAGGCAGTACTGACAATACTGGAAGCTGACAAGCCAAATAGGTGAGTATTCATTAAGAGACATTTTCAATTTACTGAATGTCATCTCAGATATGCTTTATACTTTAACACTGGGGCTATATTACAACTTTCATTTAGCCCCGGTGTATTAAGAGTCTAGTTTTAGCTGCCACAACAATTCACGTATTTCAAGTAAAATGGAAGTAGGACCACCTCTAATAGAGGGAGCCACATGGTCAATACCCATAAACGAAAATGCATGGCCCGGGTTATTAAATACATGCTTAGCCAATGCGTTTTCACATTTGTTATTTTTGATTGCATAATGGTGCTGGTATATGCGCTCCTTAAACTTTCTATCCGTCTTACCGACGTAGAAAGCAGGACAGCATGTGCAAAAGGCCAGGTAGATTATAGATTTCGTATCACAACAAATCCTACACTTAATAAAATATTTCCTATCTGAAACCTCAAATGAGGTACCTGACTTGATAAGATTGCACCAATTGCACATACCACAAGGGAATGACCCCTTAATCCTATTAAAGGAGTTACCTAAAGAAACGCATTGTAATAAGTCCTTCATATTTCTCCCTCTCCTAAAAACAACACAGGGTTTTTCCCCTAATTTGTCAGACAACAACGCATGTGTAGAAATAAAGTACCAATTCTTCATTAGAATGCCCAAAATAGCATCAGAATTTATGTTGTATGTCATAACAAAACTACACCCAAATTCCTGTGGTGTATTTTCAGAAACAAAACTTGTGGCACAAAAAAGTGACATAGATGGAATGTCACTAGCTGTATGCTCAGGGGCTACTTCAACTATGGGTGATACTGGAAGAAGGGGTTCATATAAACCTTCCCTTCTCTTAGTGGACACCTCATTAATAAGATCATCCACCAGCCCCAATGGATACCCACGATGTAAAAAAATACACCTTCAAGCTAGTCACTTCGGACTGGAAATCACACACCTCACTGCACATTCTTGCCGCCCTCACTAGTTGGCCTTTCACGATGGCTCTTTTTTGTTTTAATGGGTGGGAACTAGTGAAATGAAGGAACGAATTCACATAAGTAGCCTTCCTAAAAGTAACCGCTTTAAGCTTGTCAGATGTCGGAAGCCTTGACAAGCTGACATCAAGATAGTCAATTGAGTCAGTTTCAAATCGGTAAGTGAATTTTAAAAAAGTTGTTGTTGAGTTCAAATACTCAACAAAGGAGTGAGCCCTTAATGAGTCACCCTTAAATAAAATGAACACATCGTCTAAGAAGCGTGTATAAAATGAGATCTTATCGTTCCAATCTTTGTTATTGAGTAAGAAGTGCCTTTCCCAATAGGCCATAAATAAATTGGCCAAAGCTGCACCACAGGGTGAGCCCATAGCTACACCCTGTTTCTGAACGAAGACTTCATTATCAAACACAAAAAAGTTTGAAGACAAGATGATATCCAATAGCTCAGTGACATTGTTAATGTCATTCTTAGGGGCACCCAACTCAAGTAGAAGAAGTTCAACCCATTTGATCCCTTCCTGGTGGGGAATAGATGTGTATGGAGTCGACTACGTCGATAGTAAGAAAGTTAGTAGTCTCTTCTATTGTAACCCCCTTCAAGTTGGATAAAAAAGACCAGGAGTCTTTGCAAATGCTCGGGATGAGTTTTACATACTTAGAAAGCAAAAAGTCAATGTACTTGGAGCAAGGGTATGAGACAGATGACCTACCATCTATTAATGCTCTCATTGGAGGGTTGGCCAAATTTTTGTGGACTTTGGGTATACCAAACATGACAGGTGTTTTAGGATTCAAAATATCAATGTATTTAAAAGTGTCCATGTCAGTTCTGCCACTTATGAACAGGTCCCTGAAATAACCCCTAATTCTACTTGAACAAGTATTCATTTCATTCAAGGAAGAGGCTTCATAAGCCGGGGAATCAAGGACTTTGTACATTCTTTCCACATAGTCAGCTTGTTCAAAAATGGCCAACCCACCCCCTTTGTCAGGTTTTATAATCCTGACTGCAGAAGACCGTAATTTGTTTAAAGCTAACAATTGTTCTTTCGAAATGTTAAAAGTATTAGACTTAAAACTATAAGACTTATCCATGTGCCTAATGTCTAACTCACAAGCACATTCAAACATTTTTAAGGCTACATGTAAAGGTGGATTGAATACACTAGGCAGTTTTAATTTCAAATTAACGCCCCCTGTGTTATCATTAAATAAAAGTTTTAAATTCAGTTTCCTGACATAACATTTTAAGTCTAATAACACCCTAGCAACATCACATTTGCTAGATGGAACAAAAGTGTTGCCCAATGCTAAAAGCTCAACAAGCTCTGGCTCTAATAAAAGAGCAGAAAAATTATAGATCTTAAAGTCACCATTTGCATTAGACAAAATGATTGGTAAACCATTAGTAACAGCCCTTTCAGGTGGGTTCAATGCTTCCAGTTCCTGTTCACCCTCTGACGGGATTTGTTGTTGCTGTACCCTAAAAAAGAAGAGTTATTAGGGTTTGGATTTCTAGAAGAAGCCTGATTATTACTAGCAGTAGGTGCAACAATATTTGCATCCTTATTGTTTTCATGTCTCTCCTTGTTTCTATTACTTCGCCTTAAAGGCCGTTGGCCTTCAGTATTAGAACTGTCAAGATTGTTAATAGGGGGGCATTCCATTTCATCCCCATCTGAGTATGTGACCAAATCATCCACATTAACAGTCTGTTTATTACTACTTAACTTAGGGAAGGCCTTCTCATTTGAGTAAGCCAACCTGTCTCTATGTAGTTTTTTTGATTTGTTGGTTTTAATTTTTACCAAATAGGTATCAATGCTTGAAAAGATGCGTGCATAATCAAAAGTGAATTTAGAAAAAGCAACATGAGACTTGATTTCTTCATCTAAAACACATACTTCTTTTGTTAAGTTGTCTATACACAAAGAATAGTGTTTAACTAATAACTCAACTAATTGCAAGCCTTGTTTCTGAAAGAGACACTTCAAATCTAACAGAAATTCAACACTATCGATAATGCTAGATGGTGTAAAAGCACTCCTAAGCCCCTTCGGGACCAGCCCTTCATTCAAGCTTTGTTTAAAATAAGCTACTTCGAGCTGCAATTTGCGTAGTTTAAAAGTTTTTACATCAAGCAATTTTAGCTTGTCAGTCACTGAAGCAGAGTCCTTTATGAGCACAGAGCTGTCCGGCACCGGCGGAGCGTCTGAGAAAGGTTTTGGAAAACAAAAAATGTCACCTGTATTCCTGATCCAGTCTGAAATAGACGCGGCGCCCATAAGCGCTTCCTGACAGCCAGTGTTCAAATTATTAGTATCCGCCAAACCGTTAGACGAGTTAGTCAGATACATTATAGATTGCATTCTAGGCAGAGTAAGCCTGTGCAGTTAGTATTGTTGTAATTCCTAATTTTTAGTTATTTGACTTTCTTTATTGCATTACAAAAGGGTCTTTTGATAGCCTGAAGTTAGCTAGAGTAAATTGTGTTGTCCTTTTAAAAACATGTTTATACTTTTATTTGTTATATTATATATTTTCTTGATATATTGTTATTATATACTTTTTGTTTTAGACTATTTACATGTTTTATTGTGTTTAGTGTGCATAACATATGCTTTTGATGTGCAAAACAATTGTTTATTGCACTTTGAATGCAATTCTAAGGGTAAATGTAACAGCAGGCGAGGTTATTGTGTCTGTCTTGTTAACTAAGCTTTTTTAATTAAGCTTACTAATTAAGTAATTAGTAACTCCTATAAAAAGGGAGGTACTCTTTGTATTCTTTTAAAAAATTCCTCTGAAGAAGCCACACTGTGTTTGTGGCGAAAACGCTGCTTTTTACCTGTGCAAAATAATAAAAACGCGTTAAGGAACTTTTGGGCTTGTGTTCTTGGTGGACTGGAGCTTTGTTCGCTCGTTTGTATTTTGTGTTGTAGCATGTGCTCTTTTGTAGGCCTCCTCTGCAGGATTAGATGAGTCTCTGTATAGGGTCATTAGCCATGGGTCAAGTGGATAACCGCAGTCACCTGTTGCGAAAAATGGAAACACATATATTGTCAACAAGAAAAATGTGTACAGGGATGTTTGTAGCTTACATCCTAGCTGTGTTCCTGTACTTACACAGTAGTAGTCCCTCAGATATTTTACCTGGCTGGAAACAAGCTTCAGAACACTTTCCCTCCATATGGCAGCATCATGGACAGTTTCAGGGTGTGTCGCAATGATGTTTGCTATGCAACTATCTGCTAATCACACCATCTGGCAGTTCAAGGATGGCCACTCCTTTCTTTTGATGTATCTTTCTGTTTCTGGGTGCATGGGGGGTCTTAATAGGGATGTGAGTGCAGTCTATTGCACCAAGTACATGGGGAGAGTTTGCAAGGATATAGATCGGGTCTATATCAGTCTGTCAGAATGGCTGACAATCGATTACCATATGTTCGAACTGTGAAGTTCGAACACTGAATATCACGAAGCTGCGGAACACCAAATTCTTTCTCAGGGAAAGAATTCTGTGGGCTGTTTCTGTGGCTTCATGATTTTCAGGACTGTGGTGGAAAGTTACGGGTCAGGTTCAGGTAAGTGCGCGATTGTATGGATGTTACAGTTAGGGTGCGGGTTAGGTGAGTTAGGGTTGGGGCACTCGTGAGGTGGGTGTGCGATAGTGACATACTTTAGGGTTAGGGCGGGATAGGTAAGTTAGAGTTAAGGCATGGGTCAGGTGAGTGTACGATAGTGACAGATCTTAGGGTTAGGGTTTGGGTTAAGGTAAGTGGATAGATGGTAGTGTATGTACAGTTTAGTGTAGGGTTAGATGTAGGATTTTAAGTGTATGTTTGTGGATTGCTGTTTTTTTGGTGTGCTTGTGTTGTGTGTGTGTTTCTTGGAACAGTGATTTTTTTTCCCTGGGAAAAAAAATCGCTGTTCTAAGACTTCAATGTTTTTGCACTTCATGGTTAGAAGTTCGAACATATGGTGCTCGAACTTCAGCTATTTCGGTGAACTGATATAGACCCTATAGACCTGGTTCATGACAGTTTGCCACTCCATGGGGTATATGGAAAGTGTATAAGTTCATCTATCTTCTTGAGCATTGCTGCTAGGAATTTTGACAGGATACCACGGGCAGCTGTTTTTGACACTCCTACAGCATCACCTGTGTGTCTTTGGAATGTGTCAGTTGCCAGGACACATGTTCCATACAGCCTGCACTAGCTGTCTGTCTAGGTAGTACCTGTCAATTATTTCTTGATCTGAATGTTGGCTTAGTTGCAGCCATGCTGTCTGTCTAGCTGACTGCTTTCTAGGATGCACATCCACATCCTTCTCCATAGCTTGCAGTAGTGCAACCTGTTGAATTTCATACAGTACAGGTTGTATTTTATTTTACTTTTTCTTTGGTATTGTTATGTATTCCTAAAGATTCCATGGGAATAGCTTCCATTCCTAACATTGCAATATGGCATTCACTGAGGATTTTGGAAACAGAGTTGGCATTGCAGTTTGTTATATTTAAGTTACACTGGGTGTGTCCAGTATGTTTTGGAATCTGATGGGCATGTACAGAATATGTAATTATACTATTGTGAATAATTAAGTATTCACACTGCTTCCGATGTACTTTCTGAAATCACATCCTCAGATGGTGAGCTGAAGCCTTCCTTTGGTGTGCTGTGTTATCTGTAACTAGCTTTTAGAATCTGGTCCTATATATATCTTTATATAAAATATTTGCTTACCAGGGTAGTGTATGCAAAACTTGACAACTGCAGGCACAGCCAAGGTGAAAAAAAAATCACATTATACAAAATAATAGAAACAATACAAAATAAAGTAATCGTTGACACAAATGTAAGCTGTCAGGAGAAGGTGAAAAAATGAAACAGTAGCAGTATTGTTTGTTTGTAATACAATATTGTAAATCAAACAATTAACGCAACGATGTTATGTTTCTTGATTACTCACTGTAGATATAATTTAGAAATGTAGTGCATTCCCCATTCAGTATAGGAGACATGCACCCACCAAATACAGAAATTAATTTTAATGCAAATATCATGACATTCTAATGGCCATATAGGCTCACTACTGCTGCCTATCAATACCAGATATATCCCTGAAATAGTAGTTTTTATATAACAGATCTGTTAATTAGTTACAAATGATATGTTTTTTTAAGCTGCAGAGGTAATAAAACGGCTGGTGTTAAATTTTTGAGTATTTGTCTGAATATTCAAAGTATCTAAAACATTATTTCAAGGAAAAATAAAAAGAAAATTTGGCTTGTAAATAATAAAAGTCCAATATATTTATGATTTTATATATTGTTTATTTAATCACAAAGAAAAAAAAATGTAAATGTTTATTGTGAAATGAATGTGAAGATATTTGTATACAGACACTGTTATGTTATAATAATAAAGAATAATAAAGTAACAATTCTGAAAAACAAAACATTGATTGTATCTTCACAATCTTCATTAAATACCAAAAATTCTAGTCTAAACTCCTTCAACAAACTGCTCAGCCAAATATGTCCATTATTATAAGAAACACCTGCTTATTTTTTCACACACAAATACAACTTCATATTCATTATAGCCCAATCAAGTCAGATTGTAATCAAGTAGCAGCAATGGTCATTCTCTTGCATACACACACACACACACACACACACACACACACACACACACACACACACACACACACACACACACACCTGCACACACCACAGAAAAAAGTCAGATTAACATTCAGTTGCAATCACATAGACTGTTACTTTAAAGAAAAAACTAACCACCATTTGTCTGCATAGCCTTCTATTTGAATATAAAGTCAGCGTAGTAACTTAACGCTCTCCTTAAGGGATACCGCCTGACCTATTGTACTGCTAGCTTGCATTTCTGTTTTGTTGCCTGCCCTGCAATTGTTTTTTTTTTTTGCTAACCATATTCTTTCCCATAGGCTAGGGGTACTTTTATTCCCTCGTGCCTGAGGATACTGTTCTACCATAGCTCCTTTGAGTTACCTGTGTTGTCTCTACTACCTATCTGCGCTTCTTCTACATTCTCAACATTGCCTTATTCATCTCTCTATGCTGCCCCTCTTACCTAGTCCCCTTTCCAAGCTCTCTCTATTTACTGTACATGCTAGTGCACCCCTCCCCTTCCTGATATCCCTTCTACTGCTCTATCTTTCTACCTCCATATCTTGCTTTCCACATTACCTAACTCAGTGTCTCTTTCTATTTTTACAGTCTACCTCCTCGGGTGCTCCCTCTTTGCCTTAAGACTGAAGGACTACCTCACTGCCTACTCCAGAGGTCACTCTAAATTGCCTGCTACCCTGGCAGCACAGTAAGCTGCTACAAAACAGAATAAAAAGAAGGACTTCTACACTCAGAGAAAGCCAATGTATGTAACACTGAGGAATAACCTTACAAAAGTTAGTTTTATCTGCAACTGTTAAACCAACCTCCTGTGTGCACGTTAGCAGCCTACCGCAGCCTGTGTGCCTCCCTCTCCCCTCTAGCTTTTAGAAACACTTTCATAAAAGCATCAGTCCTTCTGCAGTGGAAGGAGACTTATGCTAGCTCTCTGTCCACCTTCCCCTTCTGCCAGTACGTGGCAGGAAAGACCGCAACATATTGTTAGCACAGTTTTATTTTCCTAAAGTTTCTACCTAGGAATAGCAGCTATTTTCCAATATTTCCTCCACCTATTTTATGTGCTACCTCCCTCTACCCTGCAGGACCACCCAAACCAAAGTGAAACCCTCCCTATTTTACCTCCATTACTACATAGCTAGCCAGTTCTCGTATTTATCTGAATGAACTGCAGCTACTGATAGTTTTTTCCAGTACTCACTCCTTCTTCTTGGCTCTACCCGTTCTGTTCGCTCTTTCTTCTTGGCTCTACCTGCTCCATTTGCCCTGCGGGCTCACTCCGCTTCCTTACCCTACCCCCAATTTCCACCTAACCCCAGTACTCCTACATTTATTCTCACCCAGACTTCCCTCCCCCTCATCTACAACCAATCTTCAAACACGTTTCCTCCACCCCTTCCTCCAACCCACCTGACTTTCCTTACTACACCCCCTGCCCACCTTAATCACATCACCCTCCTCTCTAGTACATCTTACAAGCTGCACCTATCATGCTCCCTCTTAACCCCAAAACCTTTATGTCTTCATCCATCCTCATCTTTCTTCTATTTCCTCTATACCATGCCACCTCCTTCACCCACTTTCATCTTCACCTCTCACCTCTTCCTCCTCACCACTCCCTCACTACACACTTCCACAACATCTCTGCCTCTTTAGTCCCCTCCCACCCTATCCTCCTCTTAAAAGTAAAGCTTTTTGCAATCCCTACTAATCACTACAAACGTAGACCCATTCTCTACCAGACACTCCAATCTAAGTACAAACCAAAGAAACTCATTTCATTTCTTACTTACCTTTGCTTAGCCAGTGACATTCACCCTAATCCAGAACCAAACTTCACTCCAACAAGCCCCCCTAGCACCAACTATAAATCCACCAGTAAATACCTTAAATTCCTCACCATCAACGCCCAAAGCTTAAATAATAAATTAAGCCTCTTCCATGCCTGGCTTAATCACAACTCACCTGATATTGTAGCCATCTCCGAAACCTGGCTAAAACCTCATATATGTGACTCTGAATTCCTTACCCCAGGATATCAATCACTTAGAGCTGGCCGCCTAAATAAAAGAGGTGGTGGTGTATCATTAATCTACTCCAACCAGATGTCCTTTACTCCATATCCCAATCCCATCCCCTCATTCAGTAATGCTGAACTTATAACTGGCCTACTAAAAATAAACAGCCATAAAAGCATCTGCATCATTTCCCTCTATATTCCTCTAGGTAACAACACCAACACCTTGGAAGACATCCTCTCCTGGGCCTCCTCAAATATTAAACTGGAAACCTACATAATGGGAGATGCAAACATAGGCTGGAACAAAATCGATAACCCCTACCCCAGCATGTCAATCAATTAACTACTCTCAACTCACTAATTCCATTACTAGGCCTAACAAAACCAACCCCCCAGGCTCCATACCAGACTGGATTCTAGTATCTCATCCAAATAAAGTCACTAAATCTGGTGTCATTCCTGACCCTTTAGGAGACCACCTGCCTGCATTCACTCATCAAGCTACCCTGAATTACCTACATCCCCACCACTTCATTCACACTCGTAACCTCTCTAACTTTAATCCCACTACGTTCTCTGATTCTCTTCGGTATACTAACTGGAACTCCCTAAAAACTCTTCCATTAGACACAGCCGTTGACTTCTTCAATACAACATTCTTAAACATTCTTAACTCCCTAGCCCCTATAAGAACAAAAAGAGTAAAAACTAAGACCACCCCATGGCTTACCAAAGACACCAAAAAACTTATGCTACAAAGAGATACATCCTGGAAAACATACCTCCAATACAAACAACCAGAAAACCTATTTAAATACTAACAGCTGAGAAACCTGGCCAAAAAACAAGTTATCAAAGATAAAAAGTCTTACTACATCAAATTACAAGTAAATTACACAAAAAACCCCAAACAGTTTTGGAACTCAATCAATTCCCTCATTAAGCCAGGTACTACTAACAACCCCTGTCCTGACTATAGCAAATCTGACTTAGAAATTGCCTCACTATTCAACACCTTCTTCACCTCTTCTATTGCTGAGCTAACCAAAACCTTCACCAACAATAACCCTCTACCCCATCCAGGCCAACCTTCCTCTCCCTCGTCCCCCCCCCTACTTTTGAATTCAAACCCATCCCCTCCCTCCTAATAAAGAAACTCCTCTTTACTCTTAAGCCCTGCACCAACGCCCCTGACAACATCCCATCCTCCTTCTTAAAAAAATCCTCCTAAGGTATTGCTCTCCCTATCAGCATCCTGATCAATAGATCCCTACTTGAATCCTATGTACCCAAACTATGGTGCACTGCCTATATTCTTCCACTTCACAAGGGTGGCAAAACCTGTAACATCTCTAATTTCTGCCCCATAGCCATCCACTCCCCCATCTCTAAACTTCTTGAGAAATGCATCCACCTTCAACTCTTGCCATTCCTTACCAATCACTAGCTACTCTCTCCCACCCAACACGGCTTCTGCCCTGGACACAGTACCAACACCACCCTTCTTACATACTGTCAATTCAGCCTGTGACTCTGGTAAAATAGTATCCTCAGTTCTGCTGGACTTATCTAAAGCTTTCAACAACATTTCCCATTCCCACCTGCTAAATCAGCTGTCTAATCTCAATCTGTCCCACAAAACACTTTCCTGGTTCTCCAGCTATCTTTCTGACAGGTTACAAGCTGTAAAACGGGGCCAGAGCACCTCCACTTTCCTTCCCACCCCCACCGGAGTACCCCAAGGCTCCATACTTGCCCTAGTACTATTCATATATTTATTAACAACTTTCACAAAGCCATACCTGCCACCAAAATCATACAATATGCTGACGATTCCACTTTGATCTGCTCCGCCTCTAACCTAACTGATCTCCAATCATTGACACAAGCTGCCTTCTCTACCACCTAAAACTGGATGCTCCAAAATCACCTATCTCTAAATGCCAACAAAACCAAAATCCTTTTATTCTCTCCTTCAAAATCATTTACTTTGGACAAAAGTTCACTTCAAATAACCAGCCACAACAATTCCATTATAGAGGTCTTTCTCTCTGCCAAACTTCTTGGTGTCACCATTGATGAACACCTAAAATTTAACACTCACATCCAGCTAAACATAAAAAAACCCATATAAACTTGGCCTACTTTATAGAAACAACTACTTCCTCTCTCCTGCTACTAGACTAACTCTCGCCACAACCTATCTCCTTCCCTCTCTACTGTATGGCACCCCTCTGCTCACCAATTTATCCTCCACTCTCTCCTCCAAACTTGAAGTATGTTACAATAAAATCTCCAGATTTGCTACCAAAGCCAAATCCTCCTCTCACCACTGTACCTCCCTCCACTCATTAAACTGGGTCGAACTCCCTAACCAACTTGACTTTCTACAAATCACCACAGTCCACAGATTACTGTTCCAACCTACTAAGTTTCCTGCACTTTCCAATATCCTATAACCATACACCCCCCAGAACCCTTAGATCTACCCACCAAAACCTTATTACTGTCCAAAAACCCAAGCGCCCAGCTGGTCAACTTCTGCTATCCTTCTCCTTAGCTAAAAAATGGAATGCCCTTCCCTCCTCTTTGAGGACCTGTGACAACCTAGAAAACTTTAAAACTCTTCTTCATTCCTTCCTTTATTTAAACAGGAAATGCAACTGTACTCTTCACCTCATACCTCCCAAGCTCTCCTTCACTCTTACTCCCAGCTAACTTTCTCACCTAGCTAACCTCTCTCTAATATAAATTGCATAAAAAACTAAACTGTAAAATCTAGCCTCAAGGTCTTTTGCCTTCTTTCTCACCTAAACAAAACAATAATTGCTTGTATTATTGTATGTATGTTACCTGTTGTTTGTAATGCAAAGTTTCCTTTGCTTTTACCTGTTGTTTGAAATGCAAAGTTCCTTTATGTATGCTACCTGCTGTTTGCAATGCAAAGTTTCTTTGTTATTATTCATGTAACTAAACTGTGTATTGTGGAGCTTTTCTCTCCGGGCCTCCACTGAAAACGGGCTCCCCAAGCCCAGTGGACCTCCCCAGTCATCAAACTGGAATAAATAAATAAATAAATACATAAATAAGAAATGTTGGCCTCATCAATGCATTTCAGTTTCATTCATACAGATGCATGCCCATTGCTGCTGACAAGCCAGATCATTAAGCAGTTGCTATCACACTCAGACTTCCTCCCCATCCCTTTATATATGATGTTTGAATTTCATCATATCAAAGAAATAATCAACAAAGATGTGTATTTCATCTTGTTGCTCTGAGGCACATGCACTGCTCCTTCATTGAAATCCATGTCAATGATCATTTAAATGTAATTACATCATTTTCTGTTTACTCACACACTACCCTACCCGAAAAGTACCCGCATGATCACTATGCACATCTCTTATGTTTGAGCAATGCCTGAGACCAAATGAGAAAAATAGCTCCATAGTAATGTATTTTAACTTGATTCTGTCACACGTGCTGCTCCCGTGAGGTCATATTAATGATCAGCTATAATCAAGTAAATGTAATGTACCTTGCTTTCACACATTCCCTTCTTCCTCACCCACCAAAAGTTCTCTCAGACAAGTACACTGTTCTCCATAACATACAAGTGATGATTATTTAACCATGATCAAGTAATAGCCCTTTGCTTTCACAAGCAGTCTTTTCCCTAGACCCCCCCCCCAAATAATTACCTTTTCAACTATAATATACATATATATATATATATATATATATATATATATATATATATATATATATATATACTGCTAATGTTTGAATGTTGGCTAGTGACCAAAACAATGGCCTTAGAAATATATTTAAACTAAATGTATTTGCCTCACACAGACAATGTCCCTTCCTGACAAGCCAACGTGATGAGTATTTAGTGATGATTATTCAACTTCTACTAGCTTTCAGACCCAGCCTTTATCTTCATCCCTAAAATAACCATTTACTGATTGTCTATGCCTCTGATATTTCAACAAGACAACTGAAACTGTAATATGTTTTAGCTTATTTCTCTTTACCTTAATCTCTCTAGCCATAATGAGGCTCTGTCAAGCCATAATGAGGATCGTTTACCTCATACACATCCAGCAACCTGACCCATATCCTGCAATAAACATTTCTGACTGTGTGAGCCTCTAATGTTTGAAAGTGATCAAGAGAAATAAACAATGACCACAGAATATGTTTCAACTTAATTATCTTACTTAGCACTGCCCCTTTCTGACAAACTACATTGAAAACCATTAAACTGTGTTCAAATAATTCTGCCCTCATTTTTCACACACAGCCTGCCTCCCTATCCTACCTCCTAAAAATAAAAATGTTCTGCTTTTATGCCTCTCATTTTCTGATGATCATTATCTGATCTGCTGCTCAGAGAAGCATTCACTGCTCATAATTTAACCCCACCAAGACTTCAGTCAGTATCATACAAAATACACTTATTATTGTTGTGGGAAGTATGTGTTATTACCACTGCCCACTGATTTATCTGGTGTCCTTCTGTTACTGTTATTGTTATTTAGTGACTCTACAAGAGAAGATCATAGAGAATTACTAGATTGCCAGTCTAAGGGGCATTTGAGGAGTCTATCCCAAATCCCCCAAGCACTGTTTGATTAAGTGACTTGCTCAAGGTTGCAAATTAGGCAAATGAGGGCTAGGGGAATAAAACCATTTACCACAAGAACTATAGCTCACATCCTTAATCCTCTGCTCTCACTGCCAGTACACGTTTGTGAGATATGCCATGGAATCATCTTATTTGTATACCTTCATTTCTTGATAAACAGACTGGATTCGTAGCAAAACATTACGCAATCAGTTTGCCAGCTATAACAAGTCTAGCCAATAACCAGAGGTGAAAATAAAACACTGTACCTTGTGTCTTTGAAGTGAAAATCTTAAACGTTATGCCACCCCCCATTCCAAAATGAATTCAATTATTTGGTGTGGGATTAGAACCCACAGTATTCTGATGTTCCAGCACTAAAGATAAATGCTCTGCTTGCTGAGCTACTGAAACTAATCAGAACTTGTCTGAGATTTGAACCTATGACATTTCACACTCAAAGCAAGAATATAACTCCTGCACTAACAAGAGAACCTACTCTCTATGGTGTTCTATACTGAAATTACTAGTGGTCATAAAATAAGCAGTTATAATAATTGTTGCAATGATTGTTCATACTTATCCAACATAGTAGCCAACAATGGATTGTTACTATGCAGAAGAGAGGCAAGTGAGAAGTCATGTTAACAATTTGCATAACATCTCATTGTCAATTTGTACTTTCATTAATTTAAAAAAAATACTTCATTTGTGCATTTATCAAGTTGACAAAATTATTATCCTTAAATGGTCTAAGGGTGACTTTTTAGTTCAAAATACAATAGTTTTCATGACTGTTTTCGTGATTTTAAGATAAAAATAAAATAATACAGGAAGACTGAGATATCTTGGCTACAATGTTCTGGCAACTTTAATTGGTGTTGCGATAAGTCATCATTTGATTTTAAAGGGTTAATTCACATAAGATGGGGAGACATAACTGTATAGGATAAGCATTTAAATGGACAGTAAAGTGGAATTTTAGATAATTACCAAGGGAAAACTACAGGCAGTTTACAGTTAATGGAGATGGAGGTAGAAAATTAAAGCACTAAGTTTTCCAAACAGAAAACAGCTGAGGTTATTATCTGTTCTTCCTGCAAATTGCTTGACTTGTTTGTTATATTTATTTATTTATTAACATTTGTTTACCGGGAAAGTTCAACTTGGAACAAAGCCAATTGTCAGCAGAGGCCTGGTGAGTAACACTATAGATGCATGTCTTTGAAACATAGGAGGAAAAAAGAGACCCAGAGGAAACCCACACGAATGCAGGGAGGACATGCAGACTCCACACAGAAGGCACGTCAGCTGAGAATAGAACCAGAAAACCTCTTGCTGTGAAGCGATGTCAACTCATGTTCTAACACATTTCAGCATACACTAATAGACTGGAATAGATAGGAAATAGACTGCTTGTCATAACAGTAGGTAATACAATCAATAGTTATTTGAAATAATAGGATACAGTATTTTTGCTTCTTATTTTAGAAGACTACCAGCTCCAAAATCAGAAGACTCTGTGCAGAGTGAACATCTTATACTAAGGAACCTAGATGAATGGATGGGTGACCGCCAATTCAATCTGGGGGTAGCACTCTTGTCCCTCCTGGATAGAGAAAGTTGGTATTAACTACCATAGACCCTTACCTCTGTGAACTTCACTCTCCTAGCCACTGGCAATTAGGGCAAGTCGGGATAAATATGGCTAGGCTTGTAAGGGCTCTAGGGTCATTAACCTAGTAACCTTCTTTGACCCTTCTATGACCCTATAAGAGCTACAAGTGATAACAGATAGTGAAACTTGGAAAAGGGGCATGCATGCATTGCCTGGAATGGGCTTATCCAAATGCTGCAGCAATGGATTCTTCTCAATTAGGAGATGTGTCTGTCTTCATCATATATCATATGCATATGCTTGATCATTTAGGAATACTTGGTGTTTTAAGCTTTGCTAATATGATTGTCATGTTTATGACCTATTGATCTTCAAGAAACTTGTTTGCCTTTTTTTAAAAAAAAACTTGTTTGCAATAACTCCATGTTGATACTGTTTATATACTATGAATATATCAAAATTATCATTTGGAGAAATTATTTGTGACTTCTCCTAATGACAAGGGGATGTTTATTCCATAATATTGGAAGGTGCTGTGTAGTGAGTCTGTCACATTTTTATTTTGATTAATTATATTTAATTTCAGTATTAAGATTCCAAAACTGCCATTAGTTGCCACATATCCTACTGTTACAGTTGTCACTGAGCCAGGCAGGTGGTTTTGTAACAGATGCACTCAAGCAATAGAATTAGATCAAACATTAGTAACATAAAAAAACTTTAATAAACAGAATATAATGATAGCTCATGAAGCCTTCTGGAGAGTCCAATATATATAACCCTATCATTTTTCTAGTAAAGAAGTATTGTACCATTTCTAGCTCCCTGCAATGGCTTGTGTGTAGTTTACAAAACACAGCACTGTATTTAATTATATGTCAGATCAGAGAGGTGCAGAGTAATATCACTGTGTGATACAGTGATCTCCCTTGAGTGACTAAGCATCACTTCAGAATTAATGGAGAACAGACTTTCATTTTCTGAAGAGAAAACAGCTGCTCACATTTTAAGTTGTTGCCTACCATTGTCCTTAGTCCTGAACAGCAGGAGGCTAATTAACAACTTTTCTTCCTGAGGTCTTCTAAGCCAGGAAACGACTTGCTTCCTGAGAACTTTTCTCCAAACTTTTTTTTACTGAAAACACACTTCATTATAATATCTAATAAATGATGTGAGTTACAAAAATATATGAGTTCCATGATGCAACAGGTTCTGAAAAAAAAGTAGAAGTGAAAAGAAATAAATGCCCCATCGTAATAAAATGGTGGTCCTATCCACTGGAATGCTGTGAGAAAGTTTTAAAAGTTAAAATAGGTTCTGAGCCCCATTACCTAGTTTGATAGACAGTAGGCTATACACTGGTGTTAATATCAGATGTCTGCCTTAAGATGTTGGTTTTCTTCTGGCTTTTCCCGGTTAGGGGTTGCCACAGTGGATCACCTGTCTGCTCATGATTGGCAGTGGAGTTTTACAGTGTCGAGTTGCCAGCCTGGCACCCAACCTTCCACAGAAGGCACACACACACACTCACACCTAAAGCCAATTTATAGTGTCCAATCCACCTACTGCATGTCTTTGAGATGTGGGAGGAAACTGGAGCACCCAGAGGAAACCCACGCGACCACAGGGAGGACATGCAGACTCCACACAGAAGGCACCCCAGCCAAGGATCGAACTGGAGAACCTCTTGCTGTAAGGCGACAGTGCTAACTACTGCATCACCGTGGCCACCCTAAGAAGATGTTGATTTTATATTACAGATTTTATGAAGAACTCTGTTCATATTTGGGTCACGGGGTCCTTGTACATGATCTGCAGTAGTTCTACCAATATTACTGGTATGGGTTCTTATACATAGCTGGATATAATGCAACAGTTCTATTAACCATCTCAGGACTTCCCAAATCATCTTTCTTGGGATTGCTCTATGCCTTCTCCAAGTCTAGGAATGCCTATTTGGATGTTTTCCTGATCTCTAGCTTCTTCTCAGCTATCTGGCTCACCGCAACATCAGGTCAGTTGAGCTTCATCCTGATCTGAATCCGAACTGCTCATCTTTCATCTTACTTTCTGTTAATCTGCATATTCATTTATCAAGCAATTCTGTAATATAAAAGCAACATCTTATGATAAACATTTGATACTAACACCAGCGTATAGCCTGCATCTCCTGAACTTTCATGCAGTGTGACAGGAGTTTAATAATTCTGTACATCCCACAGTTGTGGATGTCCCTTTTTCTTGTACACTAGCACTAGTTTGCTTTTTCTCCAGTCATCTGGGATATGCCTTTCTCTCGCTCCTGCTAAGAGTACCCCCAGGAGCCATTTTTCCCCATCTCACTCAATAACTTGATCATATCTATTTTGACCACATCTGAATCTGCTGCTTTCCCTGACTTCATTTTCCTTAGTGCTGTTCTTATATAGTGTTATAGGCAAACTTTTATCTCTGTATACGTGTATGAAAAATCCAAGGTATCACCGAGGGAATTATTGACTTGCTCAAGATCTTTCCAATGATGTAGGACAAGAAGGGATAGCATACTGTTGTTTTGTGATATTGATGAATCTAACCAAATTATGCATATAATATTTTCACAATATTTCAAAACAATATTAGTCTACAGCACCATTTGCTTTAGACAACAAATATCAATTGCAATAATGTGTGCCCTAACATTTTGCATAAGCTGGCACCCTTTGTTCACCTGAAGGTCATACAGGTTTTATAAAATTAATGCAGTTATGAAGTCATGGTTAATAGTCATAACTGCTTTACCCAAACAACATTTATTTATGTATTTATTCTGTTTATTAAACACCCTTAATAAATTATCACTTGTGACATTGGCAAATTGATATTTATATATACCCACCATGGATTAATGTCATATTTTACTAATGCCCATTTCTTGACTACATCACCCCCAAGACAGTATCACTCTCTGTGCATTATTAGCATAAACATGGAAATATGTCATATTTTTCATAACATTTTGCAAACACTCCTGAGTAACTCCAGCTATGCATATCCTATGCTGATTATTTCACTGGCATGCTTAGCAGTTCATGTCAGTTTGAAGATGCTACATTGCTTTCTTAGTTTCATGTATGTAACTTTACCAGAACGTCAGAAATTAGACTTTGAAAACAGTAATGAGTACATTCATTTGAGAATTATAGGGAAGTCTCCTGTAAAGAAGAATATACTCTTACAGGATACACAGCAATTTTGCTTTCCTGATAAATAATCTTGTAGTGTCATTTTTATGGCCTCCATTTTATTGTGCAGTCATAATTAATGTCTATTTTGCCAGGCTGTATTATACTAAATTAGGTGGGTCATTATAACTTCAGCAATGTTTGTGTTTTCTGTAGACTTTCTTGGAGAACTTCAATATTTTTATTGAAGTACTTATGTTGCATGGTTTGCAGTAATTTACATGGCTGGCTATACATAGTCCATTTCCTAAATTTTACATTTCTAAAGAACGCTATCAAAAATGAATGGCTCCAGTATGAAGACCAATGATACACCACTGGAAACCCTGGTGGAACAGACTTAACCCTCTGCCCTAGTTTATTACATCGTTTTACTATCCAGTGTTTTATACACTTAATTACAAATGGATTGACATTTAATACTATTAATTTATCAGCTGTTTCTTTATGTGGAACAGTATTATAAGCCTTAGCAAGATCTTGGTAAGCAACATACACTGTCAGAGACCTTCAAGTGTTGAGGTTACTGTTTTAAAGAATACCATCAAATTCAAAGGAAATATCTTCCCTTCACAAATCTATACTGTTCCATAACTCTGCAAAGATGCATCAGAGTCATGTTGTCTCAAGTCAAAAGGCCATATGGCAACCCTTCACATAATTCAATGTCCTAATTATAGGTGACTTCATAGTGAGGCACAGCAATATGTCATTTATCAAGTTGTGCAAGGAGAGGGTCAAGTTCAGTTGTTTAGTAGGTGACAAGATTTAAAACATCACACGTGCACTCTAGTCGCTGCACCATAAGTACACATATGACATGGTCATAGTGAAGGGGAGTGTATATTACTTGAGATGTACTTCTATAGACTTTATGAAGAGAGATATGATGATGCTCACAGAATACGCATCCGAGGCAGGTATGAACTTAGCCTTCAGCAGTATTCTCCTATCACCACGAATACAAACAAAGGATTATTAACGTCAAAAACTGAAAATCAAAGGCAAGAAAAAACAAACTGCTACTAAACCAGCACAGCTCCTGATGCCAAACAGCAGGACTAAACGCCTTCCAAACACACGTATGCTTGTTCTGGAAGTCAAAGGCAAAAACAACAAGCTGCTACTAAGCCAACACAGTTCCTAATTCCAAGCAGCAGAACTAAACACCTCCAATAAGCACAGTCAGAGAGGTGAAACTCATCAAAAATAAACTCAGCCAGATAGCCAAACTCACGGAAGCAGGTCTTTTTAAATTCTAAAGGGATAAGCAAACAATATGCCAATAAACGAACGACTTCAATTTTATACAAACGAAGGATTATTAACTTCAACAACTGGCATAGCTTTTGGTGTCATTCAAAGGGGGTAAGGTAGACATTTCAAACTGCTTTTCCAGGGATGGCCTCCACCTATGCTCCCAAGGCTTTCATACATTGGCTAAATCCTCGCCCACCTCAATAGTGCCTTTTTAAGATATGTTAATCTCTGAAAGCATCAAACATAACAAATTAGCATCCAAATAAAATAAAGGTATTTCTGCTTAGTGCCAAGACCATTAAGAAAAAAAAAAAACTCCACTCCATAAACACATTCCTTACCCTAGAACATAGTGATATATGCATCATCATCATGGAGACCTAGTTCATGACCAGTGAGAGAACTCCAACAGTACAGGCTTTCATTGTCTAACACACACATTCAGGTCCACCACACTAGATGAAGGCAGAAATGATGGCAGTGTCTCTATATTCTTAAAAAAAATTAATTCACTTTCACATTCATCAGCAAGATAATGACATGCGACTGCAACTTACAAACAACAAAACCCCTTATCATAATGTAGATCAATGTGTGTGTACATATCTTTAAGAAGCTATCCAAGGGCTTACACAAGTGCATAAATACTGAGCATGTGCAAGCTAGATTGCCATTTTGTAATAAGCCATTGAGATGTAAGCATGTATGTATGTAAGGTCTGTCTGTTAACTAGTTCATTCATACTTTATGATGCTGCTATCCATCCTGATTCATTTCTATGTATTAAAGCATCTAAACGAAACCCCCACCTGCCTGCCTTATGTGCTAGAGAAGGACAAGTGACATGGTGCCAGAAATGGCATGTCTAAAGGACATGGAGTTAGAGGCGGCATGGCTAAAACAACTTAAGGCACTTGCTTGGGACTGGTAGAATATACAAGAGTGAATCATTCCTAAAATGTGTATACTTCACCAAACAGGTCAGAAACGAATTTCAGGTATTAAAACTTGCTCAACACTATTTCTTTTTCATAAAATATGAAACGGGGCATACAGAATGGGCTTACACAAGCGCATAAATACTGAGCATAAACTGATATGTATGATATTGATAAAAAATATTCGAATTACTATGGAAAATGTTTGAAATAAAGTCTGAATTGCATAAAACAAATAAAATAAAGGGAAACTACTGCATTTTTGCAAAGCATGTATTTTTCGTATTAAGCAAAGATATTCGAGTTATCAGAAGTGTATAAAGTGTTTACATGTTTGTGCAGTTACAGTAAAGCTATTTCACAAAAGTACATCCATTACAAGGCATATTTCTCAGAATACAGCCAATACAGGGCATATTTCGCAAAGTACAGTATTTAGAAGGGTTTACTGTGCATTTGAATGTTATTACAAGCTCACAGAACAGTTTGTTCATACATATTTACAACGGCCATATTTTCAGTGTGTTTGTGTATACTTTATGGACATGGCAGATGGATTTTGGAAACGCAGTGCACTTGTGTTTGACAGTAATATTGCTGAGAACTGGAGGGTATTTGAGCAAGAGTACAACATTTTCATACAGGTTGCATTTTCTGATAAAAATGACTGTACAAAGGCATTTATTCTGCTTAATTTAGCTGAGTCAGAAGTCATAGAAAGGGAATGTTCATTTGTGTATGCACATACTATACAGGACAGGAGGAAAACTGTAATATTGTTGTACCAGCTGAGTCAAGGGAGGACCCAGAGTGCTTAAAATGTAAATTTAGAGAAATATGTAACCCCCAGACAAATGTTACTATGGAAAGGCACTTATTTTACACAAGGGATCAAAAGCCTGGTGAAACCTTTGAAGCATATGTAACTGACCTGAGAAATAAAGCTAAAACATGCAGATTTAGTGATTTAAGGGATGAACTTATAAAGGACAGACTTGTGTGTGGTATAAAAGATGATACAGTGAGAGAGAGTTTGCATTGTGACAGGAATAAAATCAACATGAGCTTTATCGCTGTGCCTTGTAGAGCTGCTGTCATTTGTAAGCATATTTGTATGCTTTTTTGAGAGCTCATATGTCTGACAAATCTCAATGGCCTTATTCAAAGCTATTTTGTCTGTCTTAGATACAAAGAGTTCATTTTTCATCCACCCAAACCCAGGCACCTTTACCACAAACAGCACTGACCACAAACCCATCCCCCCCACACAAAAGCCAAACCCTCCACTTCTCAGTGCTAAATGCTCAGAGCCTATGTAACAAAATCCCAAACCTTCAAGCCTGGCTTCAACATGACCAGCCTGATATTCTCTCCATCTCAGAAACCTGCACACAGGCCCCACGTAAAAAATTCAGAACTAATACCACCCAACTACCACATCCTAAGGAATGACAGGACACAAAAAAAGGGGGTGGCGTAGCACTCCTCTACTCAGCTTCCTTCTTAGTTACCCCTTACACGAAACCCTTCCCCAAATTCGGCAAGGCAGAATTAATACCAGCCCTACTCCACATAAACAGACATAAACTAATGTTTGTTCTCTCCCTCTATATTCCCCCTGGAGATAATGTCTCCAAACCATAATCCTGGGTGATGTGAACATAAACTGGGCCACAATACAATCCCCCACCAACTCTCTCAATATTAACCTATACAAATTTACACAACTAAATAACTCCACTACCAGACCAGCTAAGAATTTCACTACTGGAAGTATCATAGACTGGATTCTGGTATGCTATCCTCACTACATCTCAGACAGTGTCATTCTAACAGATCCACTAGCAGACCATTTCCCCACTTTTGCCGATCGCCTCCACTCCTCTACGCAACTAACCCATTCTTACACCTTCACTCGCTGCCTAAAAAACTTCAATTCCAAAACTTTCACTAACACACTTAAAAAAAAAAAACAACTGGAAGCCATTAAAAACCCTTCCTTTAGGCAATGTTCTATCCTACTTTAACACCACTTTCACAAACCTACTCAACTCCTTCACCCCACTAAAAACTAAACATATAAAAAGTAACCCTGTACCCTGGCTAACTAAAAACACTTTAGCTACCATGCGTCTTTGCAATAAAGCCTGGACATGATACCAAAAAACAAAACCTCTATCACCCTTACTGAATACAAAACATTATGAAACAAAGTCAAGAAACGCATAGCCTCTGACCACAAAGTATATTTCACTACCCTCCAAACTAATTACAATACTAATCCCAAACTATTCTGGAAGGAACTTTCATCTCTCCTCAACCCTGGTAAAACAGAAAACCCTTGCCCTAACCCAGATGCAACCGACCTGGACTCAGTTACCCAGTTTAACTCCTTTTTCAATGACTCCATCAGCAAACTAACAGCATCCTTCACCAACAGTTCAGTGGCTTCTCATCAGCCCAGACCCACCCCTTCCTCCCCTAACAGCCTCTGCCCCCAACCCCCACCTTTCTCCATCAATCCCATTTCCATATCTACTATAAAAAAAACTTCTCTTAAAATTAAAACCTGGTTCCAATGCCCCTGATGAAATCCCCTCCTACTTCCTAAACGTAGCCGCAGAAGAAATAGCCTTCCCTGTCAGTGTACTAATAAATAGGGTCCATCTTAGAATGTCAGGTCCCCCAACTCTGGAAGAAAGACTTTATTATTCCTCTCCACAAAAGTGGCAATAATAATAACATTACAAACTTCAGTCTTATTGCCATCCTATCCCCTGTTTCTAAGATACTTGAAAGGTTTGTACACCAACTCTTACCCTATCTTATTAATAATCAGCTTCTTACCCCCACACAACATGGTTTTAGACTGGGTCATAGTACCTCCACTGCCCTTCTCTCCTTCCTAGAAACAATCAACAAAGCCAGTGATTCTGGCCACTTTGTATCCACTTTTCTCCTTGACTTCTCTAAGGCATTTGACACCATTTCCCACAACCTGCTTTTCACCAAACTCTCCAGACTTAACCTATCCCCTTCTTCTACCCAGTGGTTCTCAAGTTATCTCACAAACAGGCAACAGGCAGTAAAATGGAAAAAAGCTACCTCACCCTTCCTTAACACATCCACAGGCATCCCCCAAGGTTCCATTCTAGGCCTCCTACTATTTAACATATTTATAAACAATTTTTACCAAGCTATTCCAAACTCCAGCGCCATTCAATATGCTGACAATTCGACTATTATATGTTCCTCCCCTTCCATCACAACTCTCAACAATCTTACACAGGCCACTTTTTCATCCACTGAACAGTGGACGCAAGATAACCATCTGGCCCTTAATGCAACCAAAACAAAACGTATGCTATTCAATGCCTTCAAAACCATCTCGATAGATAAACAATCCTTCATAATTACCAGCAAAAACAATACTCCTCTAGAAATGGTCTCTGATGCAAAATTACTAGGAATAACCATTGATGACCAATTAAAATTTGACAAGCATCTACATGTAAATATCAAAATACCCCACAAAAAACTGGATATGCTTTACCATAACAGTCACTTTATCTCTGCCCACCAGGATTACACTAGCCAATGCATACAAAATCCCTTTCCTTTTATATGGAGTAACTATCCTCACCCACCTGCAGTCTTCCCTCAAATCAAAACTCTCATCTTGCTATAACAAAATATCCAAGTTTGCCGCAGGTCACAGAGCCTCTTCCCACCACTGTAATTCCCTTCACCAATTAGGTTGGCTTGAGCTACCTAATTTCCTAACTTATACCCAACAAAAATACAAAAAAAAAACCTGATGCAATTCTTGTAATTCAAAATTGCTTTGATTTGTTCTTTATCATCACTGTAATGTTTATTAGAAATGTGTACTAAAGATTTGTACTTTTTCAGTACTGTATATTTGTATTTTTCTGGAGCTTTTCTCTCCAGGACTCCATTGAAAATGGGCTCCTTGAGGCCCAATGGACTATCATGGAAAACAAACTGCAAATAAATAAATAATAAATAAATTTTGGCAAATTCACCTTGAAAAGAAATCTTCACTGCTCACTACTTTCAGTACTCCGTTTGGCAGGTACAGATATTTGAGAATGGCATTTGGGATACATTCTGCAAGTGAAGACTTTCAGTTAGCAATAGAGCAATTTTTTTTCTGGCTACCCTTGTGCTATTACAGTAGACAACATATTACAGGAGGTCATGATGAAACAGAACATGACAGAAACCTCAGAAAAGTTCTAGAAAGGGAATGTCAAGTGAATCTTAAGCTCAATCCACAGAAATGCAAGTTCAGACTACAGGAAGTTACTTACATTGGTCATTTATGCACAAGTACAGGCTTATGATCAGACTCTTCTAAACAATCAGCCATTCTTAAGATGCCAGCTCCAGGCAATGTTTAAGCTCTGCAACATTTTCTTGGCATGGTCAACTACCTAGCCAAGCTCATTCCAGCATTTGAGCCAACTATCAGCACCTTTCAGAGAGCTGATACATAAAGTTGTACCCTGGTCTTGGTTAGGGCAACACAAAAATCATTTGATGTCCTGAAACAGAGAATTGCTAGTCCACCAACTCTCAAATACTATGATGTTCACAAACCAGTTACACTTTCCTGTGATGCATCGAAATTTGGCCTTGGTGCAGTCATTCAACAATTGGATTAACCTGTTGCCTATGCATCGATAACTCTTACCCAAAGATGCAGTATGCCCAGATTAAGAAAGAGCTTTTGGCAATTGTGTTTGCATGTTTGAAGTTCCATGATTATGTTTATGGTAGACATATCCAGATCGAAACAGACCACCAACCTCTACCCACTAAGTAAGTGGCGGGATACTCAGCAAGGTTTATGCTAAACAGACAGGGCATTATGGGTCTGATTAGGACCTTCTTGCAGTCCAGCACTTGGCCCATCTCTATACCCAACCAATGGTGTTTTTGTTTCTTAATTTTAAAAAAGCATTCGACTACCTCAGGTGGGGTTTTCTCTGGGTGGTCATGTCTAACTTTTGTGTATCTGAGGAGTTTATGATTTGGTGCAAACTTCTTTACATCAGTCCCTTAATGTGAAATAACCACCATTATACAATGACCCCCATTAATATTCCAAAATGTGCACGCTGATTGACCAGCGTGCCCATTGTAAATCCCACAATATACCAATGAACTTTTTTTCCGTTGGCATAAGGTGTCCAAAATTTTTTTTAATAAAAAAAAAAAAAAAACAGAGACTTTCTTTTCTCCATTGCTTCCGTTTCAAAGCATTGATGTACTGGGTATGCATGGGAACGCAAGTCCAATATGCATGCGCAGTACATCAATACAAGGAAGCAGTATACCACCACCGGTGTAAGAACAGTAATGCATTGTTATACAAAAACATTATTTAAGAAAAGTAAGTATTTTTTTCCTTAAATAATGTCATTATATAATAGCAATAACCAACTCTGTGGTTGTGCTGTATTGAAGATTTACCCACGGTTGGCTTTATTTAATCGCTCGGGCTTCACCCTCATGATTAAACCACACCAGCCATGGGTAAATCTTCAATATACCACACCACATCATTGGTTAGTGCTTAAATAACCAATAAAACCTGCTAAAAACCTTTTCTTATCTTTTAGCGAAATAGACAGGGCTGTCTCCTATTGTTATACCTTTTTTTTCTGGAGGTGGAAGCCTTAAGTTTGATCATAAAACAACAATACAGTAACTGGGGAATGTTGTCACTGAATAATATGGCCATCTCAAAGACATGGTTTGCCATTGACTCTATGCCGTGGCTCAGCAACCCTCAAGCACACTTGGAAGAGTGTTTTTTGCTTCTGCATCAGCTTGGGAAGGCATCCAAAGTCACACTCAATGGGGTAAGTCAGTGTTTTTCCCATTAAACCAAAAATGTTGGAATAGGTCAACTCTAACATGCTGGAGATGTCTATGACTCACTCCCACACATACGTAGGTATCAACGTGAGACATTCCTTGTATAGAATGCTAAAACAGAATTTATAAGTGGTCTTGACCTTTGTGAAGAGTAAACTTGATTCCTAGAAAAAACTCTGTTTTTCCTTGTTGACAGAGATAACATTAATTCGTATGATAGTTCTGCCGAAGTTCTTGCATATAGCTAGGTGACTCCCACATCTCCACTACCACTATATTGTACAAAAGTTGCAACAGCTACTGATGAACTTTGTCTAGGACAGTAAGCATCCATGGCTAATCAGTAAAAATACTATGGTGGATAGGACTGCTGGATTTCACCAGATGTGCAAAAAGGCAGTTAATATGGTTCATCTTGTACTTGTTAGAGCAACACCTAGACCATTTTGGGTAATACCAGAACTTACCTTGCTGCTATCCATGGAAGAGCTTTTGACAGCTATGGCTAAGAGGAATGTTTGGGATCCAGGGGGACGGAACAAGAAAACAGAGAAACACTTAATCATCTGGGGATCTAACAATATGTGAGCATTCATATGGGACGTTGTCTTAAAATCAATGAAAGGGGCCCTTGAGAAGTGTAAAGAGTGGGTGAGGGGAGATTTCATAGTCTGGTGCGATATCTTCCCTAACAATCTGTCTTGTCCAGTTACATTGGCGGAGTGCTAGACCCAGTGCAATACAGCTGGACTTCAATGGTGGTAGCATCTGCAGTTGGTGCATATGGGCTGTAGAATGATAAGAAGGCTTCAGCAACAGAGGCTGTCATGAGATGGAAATCTCACTCCCCTAAGGTAAAACCACACCTCCTTGCCATATTATAAGGATCATTAGATATTTATAGTACAACAATCCTTGATGGGAAAAGGAAAAAATATAAAATGTTGGAACCATCTGTCTCCTGTATACATGACACATTTCAAAAAGATCCATTTCTGGCACTACACTCCTAGGAGCGCTTAAATACCCTCACAAAGTAGACCAACGTTAGATGTACCTTTTATAATGCTAATTGCTTGAGTATGCTGTTAGACTGCACCCCAGTATGACCAATTTACTTAAAGGTGCATGATGTAGCTTCTTTTGCAGTTAGAAAGCTCATTCTTAACCAAGATGATGCAGTTTTTAAATTCTAAGATTAACTGTATACTTAGAGGGCCTAGCAGCTGCTGAAAGAAACTGGCTACTTCGTGTCCAGATCATCGTATCTGCTATTATTTTCAAACAGTGGAAATTCTTACCAATGAACTTGATAAAAGAAGTGAATATTATACTTATCGAGTTTGCTCCTTTCTAAGGGACTAGCAAAGAATTGTACAGGAGGAACAATTATGGTCTATTTTCATTTTTATGTTATCATCTACTTAATTATGTACATACATTTTGCTGTTTTCTGTTTTCATACTGTTGGTAAAACTGTTTACTATCTCTGAATTTTGTATCAATAATGTTCTTTGCAAATTAAAAAACAGAAAAGAAAGGAAATGAAGGGTCTAAATCATAAAGCTATATAGACTGCTTCAAAGCCTGCTCCCTCTCTTCTGTATCATACAAGCTGTTAAGAGATGATCTCTGCATTGTCTATAATGCCTTAATAGGCCTTATCCTTTATGATCTATTACACATTTGCAAGTCCAATAGCAGTGTGAACACATGCTCAAGGGACTGCAATCTCTTTTGCAAAATAAATAGGGCATTTTGAAGGGATAGTGATGTATCACACTGAATACCACTTTTATGGAACATAAAGTAAAATAATTTTCTTACTCTATTAAAGTGTAATTTGGACAAATGGATGGGAAACCACAAATTCTCCCTAGGTCTAACACCCATGTCCCTCATGGAAAGGGTCAATAAGTAAATGTCCCAAAATATCCTTGTTCTGCCTGCCTCTGGGTTACTCATACAAAAAACACAAGCAACAAAAACTACCATGGAAATCTAAGGCTATGTTTCTTAAAATCCTCACAGATCAATAGCTTATTAAGTACCTATTAACCTATAAACTCAGAGAAATAGGTCACCTGTATCATACTGGATAAGCTATGTTATGGCTATATGATTTAACATAGACTGCTGATAAGACCAATGGATCTAGAATAGTTTGAGTTTGGTGTCATCCCTTGTGAATTGATACTGTTATAGCCTCCCCCACCCCCCCAGGTCAGGGATGTGTCCACACGCTAACATTATGTTTAAGGAGTTTAGTTAGGTTATTGTAAGAAATTCAGGGTATGTTTTCTGGTTGGATACAATGTTTCTTGTATCAGTAGCTATCGTGCCTGCAGTCGCATAAGACATGACTCACCTTGTCCCTGTAGAGCTCTGACATATTTCTTTAATCATTGTAATGTTTACATTTTTTTGAAAGAAAATTAATTATATCCTTTCTGAGTTTAAGTTGAGTTAATGGTTAGATCTGGAAGATTTGATAAAAACATTCTACCATTTTTCAGAATTTGCTTGTATATTGCTGTATTAAATGTGTGTCCTTGAATTTCGATATTAATGGCTGAAAAAGAGTCTGTGGACAAATGCTAAACAGAAAAAAAATAATCTTAAGCCAATAACGACAGTATCATGATCTGTGTTAATTACACGGGGTACAACCATGGGTGGGGAACAAAAAGATTCTAGGTTTGTTAGTTGCCATGTCTAGTTGGACTTTGCATTGTAGGTTCTAAGTTGTTCTGTTTCTCATAGACAATTAATATTTTTGCAGTACCTTGCACCTTTTTGAGTGTAAACTAGATGAAGTTTTAGTGCCTCAGTTTCGTTTCAATGATGATCAACTCTTCATTATTTCCCGTAATAAAATTCTGCCATGCAATTTCTGTTTGTGAATTTTAGTGGTTCACTGAGTATGGGCTTTTTGTTTTTATCATTCTTGTGTGAACATGCAGTTAATATATTTAAGTTATGCAGGTGTGAGTGGGCTTCTCCTTGACAAAATTGCTTCTTGACAGGATTCAAGTGCTGAAGCATCTACCAGTTTGTTTTGTTTGGTTGAAACTTCAGGTAGCTGAAATTTAGGGGAAACCTGGGGAAGAAATATGTGGGTATAATTTATTTGACATATGGTAGTCTATGCTATAAATGTCTGGTTATTTAATTCTTCCATCAGAATAACTGTATTTTCAATGATATTTTACATATTTTATTTTGGCCAGGAAATGCATATGCTTGAAGAGGACATAAACGGTTTACAGAAAATGTTATTTATTTTTTTTATTTATTTGACATTTGGTAACCAGAAACACCTGACTGGGTAGAGATTATGTGTTTTCAGTCGAGGCCTGGGGAGAAAAGCTCCCCATAAAGACAGACAGAGAAGAATAATTAAAGGACAATAAATAGTGTGAGATTACATATGGTAAAAAAAATTACATACATTATAAACATACATGGATTATAAAAATATATAGCTGGATGCATGATTTTTTACTAGCAGAATAACAGGACTTTACCAGCAAGAATTAAACCTACAATTATCAATCTGGTTGAAGGTGATGCAGAGTGAATACATTGATTGGTGGAGATAGAAGAACAGAGAGAGAGAGAATAAGAAAGTGTAATGGTAGCGAGTTCTTCACTGAAAGGTCATAGAATTATGGTGAACAGACAAAATAGGAAGTGAATAGGACTAGGAGGATATTAAAGACATGACAGGATGATAGCTAGGTGGAAGACCATGAGATAATCACAATTTGGAAAGAAGTTCTTTAAGGAGGGACTTGAAGGTTTGGTAGTGAGGGACTTGTCTAATAGAGGCAAGTTGTTCCAAGATTTGACTACACAGTAGGAGTAGAGACTGAGGCCACTGGACCTCAGAGGTTTATAAATAAATAGAAGATGTTTATCTGAAGAGCACAGATCTTAATGAGGAAGATAGTATTGTAAGATGGAGGAGATATCAGGAGCAACTAGGGGGTTGTTGAGTAACTTATGAGTTAGAAGTACCTGGTTCATATGCAGTTGCAGTGAAAGTTCAAGCCACTTAGGCAGTGATGAGATTTATGAGGTTGACCAGAGGCAAATTTTGCTCTTTTGTTTTAACATCAGTTGAGTGTGGTTTTCAAGGAGGAGATGAGGTTAGTTAAATAGGGGAGGTATAAACAAGAGAAGGTAAGAAGTATGTGGTGATGATTTTAGCTTTTGCAGAGTTATTTAGCAATTGTTTAGCCCTCTATAACATGCCAAGCTTTTGATGGGTCACTTTGATAGTGTTATTTATATCCAAGTCAAATTTGAGATTAATGTCAATAGTACACCTAGTAGTTTTGAATGAGGCTCGACCTCAAGTGATTGCTGTGTTGTTTAGTGATGAGATTCTGAAGGTTAGTTTGTCAAGAGGATGTTGTTCAGGAAATAATAATATAAATTTAGTCATATTGGGATTAAGTAAGAGCTGATTACTGGTAAGCCAGGCTTCAATGGAGTTAAAAGCGTCTTGTGTTAATGTTTGAAGTTGAGTAAGGTTGTTAGAAGAGCAGATTAGAGTAGAGCCATCAGCATACTGGATTAGAGTTGTATGTTTAGAGGCAAGTGAAAGGTTGTTAATAGATATATTGAAGATGAGAGGGTGACAGAGCCCTGAGGAACACCAGTTATGACCGGTATATAAGGTGATCGAGTAGAGTCCCATTTGATGGACTGATGTCTATCTGATAAATAACTTGAGAACCATTTTAAGGTATTGCCATTACATCCAAGGAAAGAGAGTTGAGATAAGAGTTGAGGATGAGAGCCAGTATCAAAAACTTTAGATAGATCATGGAATAGGGATGAGACAAACTTTCCCATGTCTCTGGCTTTATTGACTGAATCAATAAAAGATAAGAGGGCTGTGGAGGTACTGTGTGCTGGTTTGAAGCCATGGTGGGTAGGACAGAGTAGATTCTTTACAAGTAAATTGTGGAGGAGTTGTTTGTTGATTCATTATTCAAGAATTTTGGATAAAGGTGACAGTATTGCTATAGGCCTGTAGTTAGATATTTCAGTAGAATTCCCACCCTTATGAAGTGAGATAATGAAGAACTTCTTCCAGAGGGATGGGACATAAGTTTCATTAATAGATCTATTAATGAGAATAGACACAGGTAGGCTATGACATTTGTGGCAATTTTTAGAAATTCATTGGGAAGAATGTCAGCAGAAGCAGAGCAGGGTCTAAGTTTACTAAGCAGCTGTTTGATAAGAGATATTGGGACAGGTTTGAGGGAGAAAGGAGATTGGAGGAGGTAGCAGGTGGTGGGATGATGATAGAGGTAGAGGTGAACATGATGGAAATGGTAGCAATACTTTCAATAAAGTAGGTATTGAATGATAAGGCTGTATCAGCATTATAGTAGTTAGTGGAAGGTTAAGGTACTGAGTTAGTTCCAAAGTGAAGAATGTTTTTGATAGATTGCCAGAATTTCTTTGAATTGGGCATAGAGGTTTGCTGAGGATGTAAGTAATATGATTTTTTTTTGTCTTTCATGACAAGTTTTTAAATAGATGAAGCAGTTCTTTATAATGAGACAGGTTTGTAGGAGATTTGTTTTTCTGGTATGTCGAGCATGGTGGATTTAGTGTGTGATGACAGCCAAAGAGAAATTTTAGATTTGATTCTTTTCCTTCTGGGGGGAGCTAGGCTATTTAACATATTCAGGAATATAGAGTTGGATTTGTCAACTGCTTCATCTAGAGGTAGGTATTTAAGGAAGGGCCAATTTATAGAGCTTAAAATACTGGGAAACACGAGTGAGTTAAAGTTAGTTAAGTCACAGATGGTTTTATATGTATGCTTTATGTGTGGATGGGAGACAAGTGTGGCAGTACAGGTAGGATAATTGCCACTAATGGCATCAAGAAGTGCTGTAGTTTGACAAAAGATGTAGGTAGTTGGAGACTAAAATCCAGTCTATGAAAGAGCTAGTTCAGCTGGATTTGTTGATGAAGGTGGGGCACACCTTACAACTGTCCAGATTTTTGCAGAATGTCCAGAGTTTTGCCTCATATTTTGGTATGTTCCTCATAATATTTGTGATTTTCTGGCAAATCACTGTGATGATCTGAAGATTGAAGACACTAATCAATGATATACATGTGTGTTTCTGATGTCATATCCTTCAGAAAAATGCATGCTAAGACAAATCCTGGTATTCTAGCAACTTTCTAAGTTTATAAGAACAATATTTAAAATCTGTCCCTATTTTTGAGCCTTTGACCCCTCATTCTCTCAGGCTTTGTCCAGATTTTTTTGTGCTAAGAGGTTGAGAGGCATGAGTGGGGTGATGTATTAAATGAGAAAACCTGAAGAGATTGATATATTAGTGGGGAAATGTGTGGACAGTTTCAGCCAGTCAATGTTAACATCTCCTAGGATTCATGGTTTCATGAGTTTCATTCGGTCATGGATTAGGATGAATATCTCTGCATAGTAATAAGAGGGTTTTAATCAGGTGAAATAAACTAGTTTTGCTAGAGGAGTTATAAGAAATGAGTTTGGTGCTAGGTGGGTGAATGGAGTAGTCAAATATTTTTAGTTTGACAAAAAGTATGGGAGAGATTTGACATTTGATGTAATAGGTAGGGAGTAATGATCAAGGTGGTGATATAGAGTGGACTTAGGAAGTATTGGGATAAGGTAGGATGTAGAGATGCAAGAGGAAAAAGGGTACAAAGAAATATGGAGAGGAGATTTAAGTGAAGCATAGTGAAGTAGTTGGAGGAGTTATGTTGTGATCATACAACGGCTGTGAGATATATACACAGAAACTGAAGGTAGGAGTAGCAACAGAATAGATTAGTAACATGAGAGACTAGAGTAGAATTGTGAAAGGATTTGTCAGGGAGTTGAGTTGGAGGGGAAAAGAAGTGGAGCAAGAATTTTCATTAGAGGAAGAGTACTGAGTATGGTGGGTGAAGAGGATGAAGTAAAGTAGTACTGCTTTTATGAAAAAGAGGTGAAGTAAAGTAATATAAATGCTACGAAAAAGAGGCTTGTAAAGGGTGTTGAACAAAATAATGTAAGTGTGTTAGGTTGGTGGGTGGCATAGTGATGCAGAAGATAACATTGTCACCTCACAGCAGGAGGTTCTCCTATTCGATTCTCATATGAGGTGACTCCTGTATGGAGTTTGCATGTCCCCCTGTGTTCGTGTGGATTTCGTCTGGGTGCTTCGGTTTCCTCTCACATTCCCAAGACATGCTACAGGTGGATTGGACATTCTAAATTGGCCCTAGGTGTGAGTGTGTGCATTTGTATGCCTTCTGAGGGTGCCAGGCTAGCAACTCAACATCGTAAAAGTCTGCTGTCCCTCATTCTGCAGACCAATGATCCACTGTGGTGACCCCTAACTGGAGTAGCCAAAAGGACAGGAAGAAGACGTGTGTTAGGTTGATGAAGAAAAGTAGATTAATGGAGAGTATGTGGAAGAAGGGGCAGGGAGAGTAGATGGTGAAAAGGGGTAGTCAATGCACTGATGACTGGAATTCAGAGGAAGTGATGTCAGAAGGGGTGGGATTTGTGGCTATAAATGTAGAGATAGAGGGGGTGGGGGGATTTGGGAGTAGGGTAGGTGAGTAGAGTGAGCCCGCCCAAAGCATGGATGAACAGAGCAAACAGAGCCAGAGAGAGGTCGTTGCACAGCAAGTCCTACAGAAACATTCTATGGAATAGCAGAGAAAAAAATCATCCGGTAAATATTTGGTAGTTATATTAGGGAACAAACAGCAAACATAGCAGGTATGTAAAACAAACTGTCACATTGCTTATTATTCTGAGCAGAAGGAATATGGGAAACTTGGCAGGAAAGACTGAGTGAAGGCAATTAAATTAAGTGTCTAGAAAGATTAAAGGAACACAGGGTACTATAGAGGAGAAGCAATGCTAAGGCAGAGTACAGTATGTGACAGCTTGAGATTAAAGAGGGGGAAGAGAAGAAGGTGGATTGATGAAAGAGGATTAAAAAAGAGTGTGTCAGTAAACATGAATTTGCTAGTCAGGTTTAATTTTAAGATAGAAGATACAGGTGCTTACTGGGAGTTCAGGATGGGCCTTTTAACAGAAGTATAGAGAAATAGCTTCATCAAAACTATGCTGTCCTAAGGTAGTAGAGGGCCAGCTGAAAATGAGAGTAATAGGATGCTCTACAATGAGCAGGTGTGTGCACGCTCAGCTTCAGCATACAAATCACTACACAATGAGCTCTCCTAGGAAGGTAAAACAAATTAACAGAGAACAAGTAGTATACACTGGGCAACCAGCAATTGAGGCATTCATCTACACTTGTTCATTTAAGGTTCTTAACCAGTAGGAATAAAGAATTCACTTAGATGAGGTGTATCCAAGCCAAGACTGAGTCTTTACTGCCATGGATGATAGAAGCACATAGCCCAGGGCGGATACAGATAGGTATTCCTGGGTGGGCAGGAAACTAGTTTGGTTAGGGTCATTAGACAGTAGCAATAAATAATTCATTTAATTGAGGTGTATCCAAGCCAAGACTGAGTCTTTACTGCCATGGATGATAGAAGCACATAGCCCAAGGCAGATACAGATGGCTCTTCTTGGTTAGGCAGGAAACTAGTTTGGTTAGGGTCATTACCCAGTAGAAATAAAGAATTCAGTTAGTTTTTGTGTATGCAAGCCGAGACTGAGTCTTTACTGCCATGGATGACAGAAGCGCATAGCCAGAGATGGATACAGATGGGTCTTCTTGGGTGGGCAGGAACTGTAATATTCAGCAGCTACCTGGTACAATTATATCACATTATGATGATACAGCATTTTTCTACCAAGATAATTATCTATTTTTGAAATGACCCCACAAAGACCTATCAAGTACCCATGCAACAGAGCATGCGCATTATTCCTAATACATTCCCCAAAGAGGTCTAAATTCATAATTCTTCCAGTCACAAAAATCAACTAGTTTTGTTCTATATATAGGACAAAACGAATTAAGCAATTTAAAAAAAGATATAAATATACAATATACAAATTAAGTAATATAAAAATTTCTTTAATCTTATACTGAGTTCCACTAATTTATTCTGACTCAGTGTACATAAATCTCTGTAAATAGTTTTGCTAACTAGGCACAACATATGCATAAAGTCAACCCAGGCATGCATTTTTTGTGAGTTCAGAGAATGCAGAAGCAATGTCATGCAAATCTTGTGAGTGCCCCAAAAATTAAACAACTCTGTCATATCACATGATGACAGCTAAAGCAAAGATGAGTGTGAAAAGCTACCTTTGAGCCAAGTGCAGATTGGGAAGAAGTTCTTTATTACTTTGAGGAAACCTCCAGAAATAAAATATGTATGTGCTACTCCAGCAAAGCTACAGTAAAATATAAAGAATGTGCTGCTGCTATTCAGAAATGGCAAAGGAACTTAACTATCAAAAGTTCAGAACCATGTACCAAATCATACCACAACGGCAAACCTATTTTTTTTACATACTCTGGTGTAAAATAATTCCTCCGTCTAATGTTTCAAACTTGCTGTAGTATATGTTAATGGTGTAGGAAGAAACATTTTATATCCAAAATATAGCTCTTTAAAAATATTCAGGTGTTCACTTTATTTTTTTTTTTTGGTTCTTTACTCCTAAAATGTTTGGTTTGTCTCCTGTCATTGGAAATTGATGTCACTAAATAATGACACACATTTGAGTTTCGGAATTTTATTTCCTTCAGAAAATGCATGCTAACACAAGTCCTATTATTTAAGCAAGTTTGTAATTTTATAAGAGCAATAATTAAATTCTGTTCATATTTTTCAGCATTTGTTCCCTCTTTATTTTAGGCTTTATTCAGATTTCTTCAGCTGAAAAGTTGAGAGGTATGCAAATGTCTTTCCTACTGCTGCTGTCAGCGGTCAATCTCAGTCACACACACACACCTCTGCTTTAGAAAATGCATGCTAACACCAGTCGGAATATTCATGTAACACTGAGAATTTATAACAGCAACATTTCAAATATATTCCTGTTTTCAGCCTTTCTCTCCAATTTATTATAAATTTATCCAGCATACTTGTCAACCTCTTAGCAAAGAAATTTGGACAAAGACAGAATAATGGGGGGACAAAGGCTCAGAAATAGGGGCAGATTTTAAATATTGCTGTTATAAACTTGCTGGAATAATAGGTTTTGTGTTACCATGCGTTTTCTGGAGTATATGAACTCTGGAACTCTAATGTGTGTCATTAATGAATGACTTCAGTCCTTAGCGATTTGACAGAAAACCATGAATTTTATGAGGAACAGACAAAAAAAAAAAAAAAAATGAGGCAAAATATGTACATTCTGTGAAAATCTGGATAGTTGAGAGGTATCCAGGTACATTGACCTAAGGGCTGAGATGTTTGCAAACATCTTTACTGCTGCCATGAGGGATCTCTCTCACTCTTGTCTATCTTTCTGTCTCACACAGACACACACATACACACACACACACACACACACACACACACACACACACACACACACACACACACACACACACACACACACACACACATTTTTCTGTTTCATTTGTTTTTTACACTCGCTAAACAGTAAAAGCGTTGTTTAGCGAGAGTAAAAACAGTACCTCAGCCGATCTCTCTCTCACACTCATACATGCATACGTTTTCACACACAAATACATACACACACATTTTTTATTTTACTTTCTTTTTATTTTATTTTACACTCTCTAAACAGCAAAAGCGCTGCTTAGTGAGTGTAAAATAATGGCAATCATTAGTTTTTTTCAGTCTGAGCTCCATCTCCAAAAAGGGTTTGATCTACAATTAACCAATTCTCTAAAAAACATTAAGGCCTACATACATTTCTTTTCTTGAACGCAGGCAGTGTTTTTCAAAGTTTTATCTGAAATATTCATGTAACTTCTACTATCTGACTCATGTTTTAATGTTAGCAGTAGATAATTATTGCCATTTGTACACTGCATCATGGCAGACAATATAAAGACCATGCATAAAAGTATTTCTCACACAATAAGAAATAGTTGACAGACAAGAAATCTATCGCTAATTAACAAATGCAAAAATCAAATTGTAACAGTGAATGCATTTCAACAAAAAGAAAAAGGTCTGTACTTTCATTCAGCCTTGCTTAAAATGAGACAAATCATTCCTTCATTTAAAGCCAGCAAGTTGGAGTAGTCAGAGTAAATGTTTATGACTGCTCACTGCACTGTCCTTCTCCCTCTCCACCATTTTGAGCTGCTACTGTAAATTAAACCTGACTGAAATACTTTTTTTTTGCTGTGTAATATGTAGTTGCTTTGGTATGTCTGCATGTTCTAGAGTTAGGAATGATATATTCAGCCTTGTCAATAAATGGAAGATGGGTACAAATGAAGGCTAAAAATATGAGAACCTCTACTAATATAAGGAGGGAGAAGATCTGACAGACTCCTTGCTATCTGCTTTTCTCTCCGTATGGTAAAAAAAGCTAAACGAACATTTTTACAGATTGATTACACGAAGACTCACCTTTACATATGGGAAAGAAAAATGTTTACTTATGAATGGTGAAAGTTTTGGCAGCTATGACCTTCCAGCCTCTTACATCTTGAGGCAGCATATTGAATTCAGGGGATTCCACATTACTTCACAAGACATTGCTGCAATGAAACAGCTGCTTTAAGAAAAGAACTAGAGCTTTATTGCACCTCAGTTTGCATTAGACAAATGGATACAACTAACAGAAAATGTTTGCAGTCAAAGCATGGAATATGATTGAATATGAAAAAGGAGTTTCCAGTCTGGAAGATTGTTTCAAGAAAATGCTCAAAACTTAACCACAGAGAAAACTATTCTGCTTCCATGAAAAATTTACTTGTTTCTCTTGACGGCAAATCTAGGAGGGACAATATCTTTATAAGAGGTCTTTGGGAGGATTAAGCAAATGACAAATTAAAGTAGGCATTTAAATGAGGAAGTCCAAGAAATCTTTTCTATGTATTATTGTTCTCCTAAATCTCTCTGCATATATAGTTGACATGTTACAATAGAACTCTTTATCCTCTCTCCAACACAGTGACAGACCACCCTCTGGGGCTTGTTTTTGTCATATGGTTTTGTGTAGTTGAAGCCTTCCAAGTTTTATAAGCATCTAAGAAAAAAAATGTTCTCTTGGCATTGTTATGGCCTGCAGATATCAGTAATTTTCTCCAAAGAGGATGTAGCCAGGTATTTAACTATTAATTTGACATAGAATCATATTCAAAATGACATATTCATACATGTTATCTTTCACATGAAAATTATCTAATTATGATGCTTATATTGCTTTACAAATACAGATTTGCTATTATCTTTTTTTGTCAAAGATTAAGTGAGGTTTAGCTGGTCTTTTAAGTTTTATAGATGGCAATTTATTTGTTATTATGCAACTTCCTCATTCATATTCATTGGGTCTATTATATGCAAATATTAAACAATAAACGGGGTGATTGGGTGTGAATTAAATTCTCCTATCTAGAAACTAATATGTTACACAAACTGTGCAATGATTATTTCTTATCTGTGTTTAATAACCACTCCTTTATCTCTCATTAATGTCATCATTGCAACAACGTTTTCCAGCTAAATTTCTAGTTTTTCTTTTTTTACATTTTCCAGCTAAATTTCTAGTTTTTTTTTTTGTTTGTTTGTTTGTTCGTTTCTTAGGAGTGATTAAATGATGCTCTGGATAGCATTAAACTGCCTGTAATATTAATCAGCAGGGTGGATGACAATCAGTGAATTATAATGTCATTGTTTTCATTACTGTTGATTACTGGTGAAACTAAGGAATATTAGTAGCGTTCTTCAGAAGTGCTGATGCTCAGGGGACGCTTTAATGACATCATCCTTTAGACAACTGATAGTAGGTAGTGCCATTTGACATATGTCTGTATCACCCTGGATATAGGTCAGACACAAATAATGCTGCACTTTTTTTGTAATGACAGTTAAGAGTCTTTCAGTTTTGTTGGCAGAGGCACTATACATGTTGGTTTATATAACACTCTACATAGCTCCTTCTCTGTGATTGTCTTTCTGATTAGGTTGATGTGACTAGTAATATTTTGACATATATCCTTTCATTAAATATTGAATTGACAATACTGTCTGTGCTATCAGAATATTTATAGAAATATACCCTGAGAACATACTGGGGGCTGCATGGAGCAGGTGCCCTCCAATTATGTGATTTAGTTATTTATATTGTCAACGGCCTATTAATTGAAATAAGTACAGGTTTCATGTAAGGGTTTATATATATTTATATATATATATATATATATATATATATATATATATATATATATATATATATATATATATATATATATATATATATATATATATATCCTCAGTTTATTTGTAACATCAAATGCTTAATCTCATGTTCTCTGCAGTGGCCCCATGTTTTTATTTTCTCAAGATTGCCCAGGCTTTGAATAGTCATTATGTTACCGCAAAGGTAACCACCATGAAAAACTTTAACAAAGCTAACTTTGGGCTCCTAAAAACAGAGGTGGCTAACTTTGCAGCACCTGTGCAATTGGAGAACAGCTGCATGACTGCCAAATCATACACTGATGCCCTATATGAACACTTACACAAATCCATGGATCTTGCCATACCCAATAGAACCAAGACACTGTCCTCCAAAAAAAGGAAGCCAATCTGGAGATACCCTATCATAAACAAGCTCTACAACAGAAGAAGGAAACTGATGCAGAATAAGGTGAAGTCTCAAGGCTGGAAAAACTCCCTTATCAGTCTCAACAAAAAGTTGAGATCCCTCATCAAATCCTCTAAAGCTAGCTATGAAAACAGAATTGCAGCAGATAGTAAAGACAACCACAAGGCCTTTGATAGTTATGTAAAGAATCTCTACAGCAATACCCAAATTTGTTCGGAGCTATTGCACAATGGCAACTCTTCTACTGAGCCAACAGATATTGACAATATACTGTGTGACAGATTCAGTATCAACTATACCCCTCTCTCCCCCACCAAAGGACAAATCACAATACAAGTAGATTGCCAGGCACCCAGTATTACTGCTGCATAGGTAAAACAGCACTGTCCAAGGCCAAGAATACAGCTTCTGTGGGACCTGACAATATCCCTGGCTGCATTCTACATGAACTAAAAAGTGAACTGACACCTCACCTGTGTGCACTGTTCAATCACAGCCTCACCTCAGGCTTTGTCCCTACCAAATGGTGCACTGCTGCAGTCATCCCTCTCCATAAAGGAGGAGCGACTACAGACCCTGGGAACTATCACCTCATTAGCCTGATGAGTCAGATATGCAATGATATGGAACGCATCATCATGGACCTAATAAACAAGGATATAGGGAATCTCTAAACTCTGTATCCCACACAATTTGATTTTGTGAAGGGCAGATCATGCCTGCTCAACCTGGTCAACTTCTTTGAGTCAGTCACTAGAACTGTGGATGAAGGCAAGGTGGTTCATACAGCCTACCTTGATATGGCCAAGGCCTTTGATACTTTTCCCCACTCTGGAATTATAGAAAAACTCACTAAGCTAGTCATCAACCCCTATATCACTAGGTGGGTTGCAAACTCGCTCACAGATAGAACCCACAGTGTGAAAGTAGTTGACTCCAAGTCAGACTACCGACCAGTCATGAGTGGAGTCCCACAGGGTTCGGTTCTGGGCCCTCTCTTATTTGTATCTACTTCTCTGAAGTCCAGGCCAACACGAAGGGACTCTGGCTGACAAAGTTCACAGACAATTGCAAGTTGTGAGCCATAAATAACTCCCCAAGTGATGTTGACATCCTACAGAAAGGCCTCATTGAGACCAATGACTGGTGTCAGAAGCATGGCCTTAAGCTCAATGCCAAAAAATGTGTTGTCACCCCCTTTGGGAAAAACCCGGTTCCCATGAATTATCACATCGATGGTAGTCCACTGAACACAGAAGACATTATAATAGATCTGGGAACACACATTGACAGCAACCTCTCTTTTGACCACTACATTGCTACTGTGGTCAGAAAGTCCTATGTGGCACATCTCATTACTAAGGGTTTTGCATTGAGAAAGAAAGAGGTCATTGTCTCCCTCTACTCTTCCCTCATTAGGCCAATCATCGAGTACAATGCTCCATTTGGCATGTACCTCACTAGACAACTGCAACAACTGGAGAGGCCACAAAAGTACCTCACAAAGAGGATCCTGGGCCTTAAACACTTGTCCTATATGGACAGACTCAAAAAACTCCAACTATTCTCTGTCTCATATCGCTTACATAGAGGTGAACTCTGCTGGACTTACAAAGCCATGTCTGACCCAGCTGTGTTAGAAATGCTACATCTAAAGAAATCCCAATCCCTCCAAACTACACACTCCAGAGACCTCAACCTCATTACCATAATCAACAGAACAAGATGGAGGGACAGATTCATAACCCAGAGAATGCCTATGCTATGGAATAGACTTCCCATACATGTCAAGTGGAGCACCTCACTGGCCCTCTTCAAAAGAAATCTTGATGAGTGGATGGGAAATAGAAAATTCACCCCAGGGATCACTCCAGTGGCTCTACTTGACATAGGCACTGGGAACTAAAGTAGGGTGGCACGATTCCAGGGTAATCCTATGGGATAGGCTTGTAAAGGCTCCAGGGCCATTAGCCTAGTACACACCTATGAACCTAAGAACCTATGATCTATCTTTTATGTCATTATTTAAAATATGATCATGAAACCTATTACTTTTGGTTGAATACCCAATAAGTCTGGTGACTAATAATCCTCAAATGTATGCATACCTAATATGCTGAGTAAGAGATCAGTAAGTTGTCCTTTATTCTTAGACACTGATAAGTGTCAGGTAAAAGACAAGAAAGTCAAGGTCAAAGCCAGTCACCTTTAATACTTTTCATTGAGTATTTCCAAGTTTGGGATATTGCTCTTTTGTTTCTTTTAATATAGTTTTAAATAACATTAGTACATTTTTGATAAGGCTGAAAACTATGAGCAGGATTCATGAATGCCTGCACATCATTAAGCAGCTCTGCACCTTAGTTCCAACCCCAAAATGGGGGTAAGTGGCACAATATGTTAATGAAGGCATAAGCAGCTCAATTACATGCAAAATAAGCAGTCCAAATTGGCAAAGCTATTCAAGAACCTGTAAAGTGCACGTGCAGACTCAGCTCTTCCTTTGGTTCTGAATTCCAATATTTATTGGCATATAGCAATAAAGACACTTAAAAAAATATTAGATGTTGCTGTTCCCATGATTAATGTGTATGTGCAACAGACTTTAAAACAAGGTGCTGCTGTTGCTGCTGCCAAATGTCAGCCTATAAGGAAGAATATCCAGACCACATTCGACTTATCATGGACTTCAAACAATTTCAATTTCAGCCATGAAACAGCAGTATTAAAATCTTTGGATCCAAATAGTCTCCCCTACTATGATACAAGTACCTTACTAGCATGATTTGCTTACATAGTGCAGACTCTCCCCTGAGAGCACTGTAAATATGCAAACCAGTGCAAACTCATTAGCATTTGTGAATCACACAATCAGCACTAAGCGGTGGGCAAGTAAACCTGGTGTGAGGATCAACAGGATTCCATGTGCATGGCCTAGCAGTACAAGAATAAGCATTGAGAAATGTTGCTTGCTTAGGGCTTCAAGTGTGAATGATTAGTCTTATTGCAGGAATAATTAGTATTTCCCACTCCTGCCAGTTTGATGTACTCTTACTGAGGGTGCATCACGTTGAATGCAGTTACCAGAAAAACAAGGGTTACATTGACTGACTTAAGAGATAACCTTTATAAGAGTGTTATTACTAAATGGTTATGATCACATTGTTTCTCTGCATAAAAAAGTGGTCTATATTTGAAATAAAGTAATAGCATTTAGATATAGAAACAGATGTCAAAAGCAATCCAAATTACACTGTATTCATGTTAGAAAAGCATAAAAAAGAAAATGATGCCAACAAACTAAAGAGAAGGAAAGTATTGTAGTACTGTAAATATTGGTTACTATTGTGGCAGGAACCATTAGCTTAACTGTTCCAAATGTGATATTCAGCTATATATCTCCTGCAAATTACAAAGGACAGCTGTGAGAATGTTGGAGATAATCTAATTTCTCATCATCATCATAATATATCTAAGTGTCTATGGCAAAGAGGGAAAATAATCTTAAATATATCTTATTATTGCAATGTCTTCATGGTTCAAATCGAGAGATGGTCGTATTTGTGTGAAAGTAGTGATTCTTAATGAGCATACCTTCATGTGATAAAAACAACAAAAGTATAGCAAACAGCAGAAAGACACATTTTAAATCACTGTGTTCTAATTTATATATTTTTGGCTTCATCCTTTGCATGCTGCTTGCCATTGTACTGCAGGGTCTGTCAGCAGTCAGTAGCAGTTAATAATGTTCCCCTCCTAAATTAATAACTCACAAATTTAATTTGGAATGCCTTCAGTACGGCAAATGAGCCTGGTGCTGTTGTACTTCCATTAGTACTCTGGTCAGTATTGACTGAAGGAATTGCACATGTAAATTACTTATCTCTGTAACACAAGGTGCAATTGTAGTCACTTTAGAGAAAAAAAGACAGGTAATGCAAGGTTCAAATCCAGGTTAAAGATATTTTTACTGAGGGGACCATAATAACTATTGACACACATTTTGGTACATGAGTTGAACAGGCTAAAGTCTGTGTGATAAATGATAAAAATTGTACCTGAAGTCCTTGTGACCTGCTGTCAGAAATGTGTTTTGCTGCAAACTAAACTCTTCTCAATATTAATAACACCATGTGCTATGAATGATGTCACCTGTGACCATTTGTAAAATGTGATAACACAAAAAGTATTGACACGAGAAATATATATATATATATATATATATATATATATATATATATATATATATATATATATTTATATATATATATATATATATATATATATACACACATACATACAAATATTTCAAGCATGGGCATTAACACCATTCTAGCCTGCCAGTATATACCAAAACACTTGTTCCCATAATAACTGTCCAGGCTGTTCTCAAAAATATCTAAACTAGTACTTGCTTTAATGTAATTTTGTAGTCTGTTCCATGTATCAGCCACTCTGTCAGAAAAGCAATTAGTGCACTTGTCATTCCGATAGAATCTTCCACATAAGTTGACTGATGATTTTCTAGCACTTTTTGATAACCCCAAACATTCTCAGAGACAGTTGTCTCGAAATGCCCTATATACCTGAATAAGATCTCCTCTTAGATATCTGTTAAGAGACACTGTACAAGTTCAGATATTTTAGTCTTACATAATAACTTAAATTTTCACATGGATGGCCCTGGTATAGTTCTATTGTACTATTTCTAGTTCACTCATGCTTGTATTCTTGTAAGGTTTCCATACTGCTATTCGATTCTCAAGTTTAGGTCTAATGTAACTAACAAGCAATGACTTCATTATTTCTTGATTTCCTAGACTTTCAAATCTTTTTATACAACCTATAGTTCTATACCTACCATTAGCCAATTGGTTGATATGATTAGCAAAACTCAAAGTTGGATCTACCCATATACCCAGCTCCTTAAATAAATCTACAGTTTCAATCGCTGTGTTCTGTATTAAATATTCACCTTTCAATTTATGTCTCCCAAATCTCATATGCTTTTGATGTATTTACCAACATATTATTCTCTAGCACCCCAATTGTCAATTTAGTCAAGTTATTTTGCAGACATGCCTAATCTGTAACACATGTAATTCGTTTTCCCTATTTCAGTTCCCCTCCATATAGACTGTAGAACACCTCAGATGAAAAAGTTAAGTCTAAAAGATACAATCTACACAAGTAAGGACTTAGGACAGAGCCCTGTGGGACACCCTGACTGTGACCAAGAATTTCACCTGACCAGTTGATACATGATATTTGCCATGTCAACAATCCTAAACAAGTACAAAAAAATGCTGAAACGTTATGGATGTAGTCAGACCACAATGCCAATGCCCAAAGTAGTAAAAATCGTGTTTAATGAAAGAACCATAAAAGTCTAAAACACATGAAGCGCTTTCATCCACCCTATGGTGGACTTCATCAGAATAAATAGCACCTGTTAGATATGCATTTAAATATCTCATTTTGGTGCCAAAAAACACTGAATGTTCAAAGTTTTAAAGTGAACTAGTGCCAATAAAAACATGATAAAACTATTGGAATACATGTGATACTCTCCTTGCCTTCCAACACTAAAATCATCATTATCAAAGTGTTTGTCACAGAAAATATCATAAACTTAAACACAGGATTATTATTAATACATATAATATACTAAAAAATAAATACTTCAATTCAAATGAATGCATGATTTCTTATTTTCAGCTACTGTACTAGATATAATAGTTATAATAAATATAATTAAGATGCTATTGTAAACAGCTATGTTTAAAAGTCATAAATTACTTATATAATATAACCAATACACATCATAAAAACAAAAATGTATATATATTTGTATGATGTTCTATCAAAAAAACTCCCTTAATATGTTCTCATATAGATCATATATATGTACAGAAGTACAACAGTAATACCCTAAAACTATATATGATTTATTAACAATGGTTTTATAGCAATATACTCATTGAGCCCAGGCTCTCTTGCAGCATCAGTTAATATTTGCCATATAATTTCTCTCTTACCAAGAAGTGCTTTAATGTTACCACCACGTGGACCTAAATTAAATTGATCTAATATCGCAAACTTAAAAAACTGTGTATCTCCATATTTGGCTACTTGTCTGTACAAGGCATTATTCATGTCCTTCGTTATTATACAGTATAAATGGCTGTATAGTCTCTTCTTAAATTGCCTCTCTGTTTTGCCTATATAGTAACTGGGACATGACATACATTTAGCCAAATATATAACATATCTAGTGTTGCAGTTGCCATACTTAAAATTGATTCTAGTCCTATCGATGTTTTCTAAAATCATTCCATCAATCTCCAGTATGGCACTACATTGCCTACAACTCCCACACCATCTAGTGTGTTTGTTTTGATCACTTCTTATTCCTGATATAAATCCCTTTTCCAATCTTCTCTTAATATTTGCTCCCGTTTTGTGGCCAAATTTGGTGTGTCACCTATTAATTTCCTTATATCTGGATCAACCACGAGGATATTCCAATTCTTTCTTAATATATTTTTAATATAGTTTACGTATGGGGAGTATTCCAAAACACAGGCTCCATTGTACTGAGTAGCAGTACCGTTCCCCACTGTTGCTGAATTCTTTACAAATTCCTTACCCAATAAAGGGGGATATTTTTTCCCCCATTCACTTACAACATAATTTGTAATGTCATCCAACATATATATAAGATATCCCCTTGAAGTAAACACTTGGAATATAAAGAATTGTTGTGGCAATTGAAGTTAAATGTCACAAGACCCCCAGGGCTTAATGATAACATTAGTATTAGTAGTGTACTAAAAATTAGAAGGGCTAGATTATAACAACAATGTTCTTTTATACTTATACTGCATAATATTATATTTTACTGCAGTGCTCATTTTACACATGTAATTATTAACAATTTTGACTGTTACAAACTGTATTAATTCTGTATTTGCATTGCACGTTAGATGTGGAGGTTTAGTTTGATCTCAATTTAATATTTTAAGATGTTTTATTTGAGTATGAAATTAAAGAACTTTTAACAATATTTATAACAATATTTTTAATAATAATATTCCATTAGTATATGAATATGCATTACTTTTTTATTTATAGGTAGGTTTTAAACATTATGTATGTTACAAGTAATTAACACACACAGGTTTCAGCACAAAGTTTTTTATGTCAAGATATCTTTAAGAATGCAATTAATTAAATCTGTAGTTCTAATTAATTACAGGTCATGTGACCAGTAAATGACTATATAAAGTATTGTGTTCTCTTAGTATACATCTTGAGAAAGCCTGGTATTAACGAGGTGAAAGCGCTAGATTCAATTTTGATTGCTGTTTGCTTTGCATCCTTGTTACGTCCATTAAAGACAGTATTTACTATACTTTTTTTGGTCGGTGGTCTTCAACTGTGGATATTTTTCATTACTTAGAATATAAGTGCATAAACTTAGTATTTCCAGATGCAGACCTATCTGCATCAAGCACAATCTCCCTTAAGAGCACACAGGGAACACACTTAGCTCGGGTCTGAATGTCTCCATATCTGTCTCCCTCCAGGTCCCCAGTAAGGCTCCCCACTGATACAGCTGTAGAGTTAGGTCCTCAGCCATGTGTGCAAGCCAAGCCCTCCAGCATCCTCTCTGTAAACCCTCTGCCTTGTGTCCCTCTCCCAAGTAGCTGACACACACTCACTGTGAGATTTGATTCTACACACATACACACACACACACACACACACACACACACACACACACACACACACACACACACACACACACATTTATGTGCTGTGTCCCCTACTGCCTAGAGTATAAGGTAGTTATCACAACAACTAGACACTCCACAATCAGCTAGTCTAAGAACCTTAACAAAGGCTGTCCAATTATACTGTGAAGTTAATATTACTACAAATGATAGTAGTTGACCAAGACAGCTAGGCCTTCTAGAGTGGCCCACACAGTGTCACCAAACAAATATAAGCACTCTCAAAGCATAAGTACTTTCTACAAGAACCAGTCACAATAAATGTTTAAAATATATTTAATAATAAATAATAAAATTACATGAAAATATTGACTATATATTTACAGTAAACCGCAGAGTTCAAATCACAGAAAATATTGAAAACAACATTGATGGACCGACTTATGCAAATAAAGAAAACCAATCTCTTAACTAAGATTAACTATATTCCTGAATGAATCTAGAAGAATGTATTGTTCCTTACTTACTTGGGTAAGGCAAGATGAAATATGTGAGTAGTCTTTCTAGTCAGGCTTTCAAACAGAATATTCAATATTCTGAGATTTCTCTTTGTAATATCTAAAATGTAAATTCCTAGAGGGCTGGCAGAATGACCTCATCTGGTCACCTGACTCTTGGTTCTCACAGTATTCCCTTTTGAATCTCAGACAGGAATTTAGCATATATGGCTACAATATACATATAAATGTTTATGGCAGTGCCTGAGACTTCCCCCCTTTTTTTACTGAGCTAATTAACAAAGGTTTTTACCCAGACCTAGCATCTCCAGTCCTATTCAGCACTGTGGGGTGAGGTTTTAATTGTTTAACTGCTCATTTACATTTCCCTTATTTTTCTTACAGTAAGCTAGCTGGTACAGTTAATTCTACTGCAACAATGCATGTACATTTCTTAGCATTTCCGCAGGATGCACTGTTGATACATTTAACACAAGCAAAGCTCACAAACTTTCAGCACAACCAACTGTGCATATCAGTTTGATATACAAATGACATGCAGTTCTGATACATTTGCAACACAAGCATCTGTATAAATCAACTTGATATTCAAAGGACATATTATTCTTTGCAAAACTACAGCTGGCTATGCTGGCACTTGCCCATATTATCATAGATCCTGTCAAATGCTGAAGTTAAATCTATATAAATTACTCATAGCCCAATCTTTCATTTATAGCTATTATATTGTTATAGAGCATCATATTACAGGTGGCACTAGATCTATTTTCAGTGTATGCATGCTGATATAAGGTGTCAAGTCGCAACTTATCCATTTCTGACAATAACTTATCCAATATTACCTTCTCCATTATTTTTCCACAACATGAAAGTAAACTTAAGGGTCTATATGACTCTGGGTTTGTCCTACTCCCCTTTCCCTTAAAGACAGGTTTAATAATCGCATGTCTCCATTCTTGAGCAATCTCTACATGTTTATATGAACTAGTAAATAATAGATAAAATAGTATTCTAAGTTCTTGCTGAAGTCTTCTCAGCTCATTATTACTAGTTCCACCTTCCCTGTGCTTTGCTTGGATCCAGTTTGTGCAGTTCTTTTTCAATATAATCTAATTTGATTCCAGTTTCTGTGGTTATCTGGATGTCACTAGAACAAATTTTCACTCCCATTGTGGAGCCAAACTGTTTTGCATAAGATTTTGTAAATATATCTATAACCTGTTATGTCTAAGAATAAATTTTAGAATCTGCACACAGTTTATCAATTTGTGTGTCATTACTCCTTCCACATCTCATGTATCTATAAAAAGGTTTCCTATTATGTTCAATATCTTTATATAAAATTTTCTTCATCTTGTCTCACACTATGGGCCAGATTCAGGAAGCCTCCGTATAAGAGTTATAACTCTTACACGGAGGCTGCAGTTAAACGGTGTGATGTCAGCATGTCATGCATATGCATGAGGTGCATGAGGCATGCTGAATCACACTAGTAACTCTTACACGGTCCATTTAAGAGAGTAGGGGGCGTGTCTGTAGGCTAAGCCCTGCAAGCGGACACGCCCCCGGAAGACTAGAATGGCTGAAAGTAAACAGCCACGAGAGAGGCCATGGAAATGTGAATAAACACACTACACAACACATGCCCCGACAGACCATCAGTGTATAAAGTGAAGAGATGTTATAAAATTAAATTAAAACCTTTTTTTTTTAAACCCCGTAAATGTTTGCTACTGTGTGCTCGTAATGCTGGGTGTGCTACTAGCGCAATTGCAGTTAGCAGTCAGTGGAAAGGATATAAAAACTAAATATGCAAAGTAAGCCAAGAAGTAATAGCTTAGCGGTAGAGTTTTTTTTTTATTTGTAAATAAGCACTAAAAAGCCCCCTGACAGTATTGTACAAATGTAAAAGTATTCCCTTTTGTAAAATGCAATGAAATGGAGCATATATTTTGAAGTAACACAATAATAAAAATAGTCAGAAATGTACTCATAGCTAAGCTGCTGTGAGACAGACTGCCCGTAGCTGAGTAGTGTTTAAAAAGCTGCAAACTGCGTGCCCGTTGCTAAGCACCGGTTTAACAGGCTGAAACTGTTTGCAACTAGCTGTGCTGAGCTGAACATGTGTGTCACTAGCCAATTAAGGTTTACCCTAGTGCACACCATTTGCGCGGCGCTCCCACAAGCTAACTGCCAGTGCGCATGCGTTACCTCCGCGCAAACGAGCGCAGACCTGCTTTTAAGTGCTTAAAAGTGCTTTTGGCATGTTTGATTGACAGGTCTCAACTCATTTCTGTCAGGAAAATCAAAAATCAGTTGTCAGATTCGAACCCAGGATACCATGCACTAGAGTCAAGGTACTAATCCACTAAGCCATGACAGCAATACCTAGAAATGCAGAAATAGCATATATATGGGATAAAATCCAGAATGGAGCATGATAAAGCATTTTCAGTGAAGTAGATACAATTCCAAAACGGCCAATCAGAGAAATGTGCGGGAAAAGCGGCATATATAAGCCCCATAGGCGGGAATACACAGCAGAAACGATTGTAGAACAGACCTGCAGTCAGAATGAGTGGAGTAGGTGAGGGACGTTGCTTTCGAGCACAGCGTTGGGGTGTTGAGGAGTCCAGATACATGGTCTGGCTCCTTGTCCATCATCACGAGGCCCAACTCATGCAGGGCCAGGTCTCATGGGGAGCGTATAGGGCAGAGGCATGGGACCAGTTGGCTCGTGATCTGACCAGTGCTACTGGCATTCCACGCACTGGTGAGCAGGTCCGTCACCACCATGCGGACCTGAAGCGACGCAAGCAAGACCAGTTGACCGAATGGATCCAGGAGGCCCGGGATATGCCCAACGCCCCACTACTGAGTAAGTTACATTTTGCTTATGTATGTAAGGATTTCAACTGGCTGATACCATGGAGATGTGTAGTCCAATATTACTTCTTTCGTATTACAGCTGCAGGTATCTGCTCTGCGAACTGTGAGATGTATGCCCGTAGACTGGTGCGGCTGCGCCACCATGCAGGTTAGTAACCCCACCCATTACTTGTAAATAAATATTGTACTGTAGCATGTATCAGAACACTGCAGTGTATTGATTAAAAGTAATATAATGTGCAAGCAGGAATTGTAAGTCTGCAGGTATGGCTGCAACAAGTTCATCAGTATGCAAGTGTAACTGGAAATATAATTGATAGAATTAAACAGTGCTGTAATACAGATGTCCCACCATGAATTAAATATAGTGTAACCTGCAGTAGTCTCAAGAGTACAGCTTTAGAATCTGAGGTAGTCATATGTGAGATATATCCCCTGTTGAAATGCTGAATCATGACAGAAGTGAGGCTGTTGGAAAGTGTTTGAATCACCACCAGTCTAACATGTGAACAAAGCCTAGAAGTACCAACCTGAACTGTGAAGTTGCAGGATGTGTGAGAGTGACAGAAAGGGTCATGTATGAATAAATAAAGTAGTAATAACCCCTGAATATAGTAGCCCCAGTGTGTTTCTACAGAACTAAATGCATGTGGGAAGTACATCTTAATATCCCAAACTGATTTCAGTGTGTCAGAATCTGGAATGTCTAGGCCAAAGTCTGTATGTTGATCACAGTATACAATTTGCAGATAGAATGAATGATTATCTGACAGACTAAACAGCCATAGTTGTCCCCTGTCCTGTCATCAAAGTGTAGCAGGATGATGTATCTGTTCAGATTCAAAATAAGTAGGATAGTGATGTATTTGTAACAGGTGTAGCATGACAGTCAAATAAAAATTATTTGAAACATCAGCCTCAACTTAATTGTGTACCTATTACAAATGTAAATCAATGTGTAACATATGAATGTGTCATCACTTTCTATCTCCACCCAACCCTATAATTCCATATAACAACACCCACTAAATAATGGTATGTGAACATTTCATTAATCATGGACATTTGTCCGTTTCAAAAATATATGCATGCCTGTTTGTGCATGTGCCCTGTTCATACCTGCAAATTTGATGGCCTGTTGCCATTAATCAACCCTGCATGTTGTTTGACTGTGTATTTCTGTTCAAATAATGCATGTGATATTGATATGCCCCTTGTTCAATGGTGTTAATATCTGGGTGTTTGTTTGATGGGAATACCAATGCATGCTGTTACAACTAATCTGAATGGAATAAAATGCCACTAACCCAAACTAATATAACTACTCACAAACCTAGAATGCTTGGGAAGGCAGGTCCCAGCGGACCCACCTCTCCCACCTCAGCTGGCGACTGCACCTGGCACTAGTGCCCAGGCCGGACCCCCCTCCGGTGGCCCTGTGCCACCTTTGGGTGGAAGCGCTGCAGGGGATGGGGCCCGTCCCCCCCTGCAAGTGTGGCAGGAGGGGTTCGTCCACTCACCCTCCAAGGTGTCCGGTCTGTGGTGCGAAGGGAGATCCAAGACTCTGTTCTTGGGCCCCTACGCCAGCTCGAAGCTCATGTGGCACAGCTAACGGCCCCGGCCGTTGCCCTGCCTACACAGCCCCCAGCACAGCCCCGTCCTGGGCTGTGAAGGAACAGTGACAACTGCCTATGGGTGGGGATATCAGTTCCACTGTTGCCATCTGTGGGCTCATGCATCTCGGATATCCCAACCTCCGTCCCCGTCAATTGTGTAACCCCCCCACATGTGTCATACACCGCCCCTGTATGCGTCTTGTCTGTCTTGTCTGTTAACCTACCCAACCTACCTCCCCAGCTATACCGACTTCCTTCACCTGACATACCACTCTCACCTGAAAAAAAAAGGGCACTCTGTACCCACAAAAAAATTACGCCCCATACATAGCTGTCCATGTCGCACACATGTCTGCTTGACATTGAAACAGTTAATTACAATTGGCTCTACAACAAATATTAATGTTGTCCTGACACCTCTCTCAGAGGTGAAAGGTTTCCAATGTCTCACCAAAATACATGGAAATGCACAGCTGTTGCTGCCAAAGACATGGGCATCTATGGGCTTTACTTACATCCCTCCTGCAAATCCCACTCTTGTTTCCCTACTGTCTTACCCTCTTTGTGACCCCTTTTTCACCACTTTCCTGTCACCCCTTTTTCTTTTCTTTCAAAGAAATTAGCGCGGGTGTGCGCTTGTGTTAGCGGAGCTCACCGCCACTGCGCATGCGTGAGCTCCGCGCAAACGAGCGCAGACCTGGTTTAAAGTGCTTAAAAGTGCCTTTATGGCACTTTGATTGACAGGTCCTATACTCAGTTTGAAAGTTTGCAAAGAAAAATAAATTCCCACTGTCAGTCTCGAACCCAGGACCTTGGTAACATTAGTCTGTATGACCTACCACTAAGTCATGCTTGCCTTACAAGAACACAGTGCTAAAATAAATATAACATGTAATAGTAAAAATCAGTATAAAAGCAATATAGGAGATGTACTATCTGAAGCATGTCAGGCAGAGTTTTAATGGCCAAATTACTGGATTCCCATACTAGGTCAGTGTTAACAGAAACAGCTCTGCTACTTGTTAGCTTGTACATAATAAAGTAAGGTAATGTACATATATGAAGGTACGTATATCTACACATACAGATATATAAATATATATAAATACATATGAAATATAGTTGTAGGTGTCAGTATCCATACACACTCACTACAGGAAACAGTGAACATAAATGCAGCAACCTGAATCTGCAACATAGCCTGACCCCTGTGTGACCTACTTACCCTTCTAACTGCTTAAAGGTGGCCTCAGCACTTTGATTGACAGGCCCTGTACTCAGTTTGAAAGCTTGCAAATAAAAATAAATTCCCACTGTCAGTCTCGAACCCAAGACCTTGGTAACATTAGTCTGTATGACCTACCACTAAGCCATGCCTGCCTTACAAGAACACAGTGCTAAAATAAATATAACATGTAATAGTAGGAATCAGTATAAAGGCAATATAGGAGGTGTACTATCCAAAGCATGTCAGGTAGAGTTTCAATGGCCAAATTACTGGATTCCCATACTAGTTCAGTGTTAACAGAAACAGCCCTGCTACTTGTTAGCTTGTACATAATAAAGTAAGGTAATGTACATATATGAAGGTATGTATAGCTACACATACATATATATAAATATATATTAATACTTATGCAATATAGTTGTAGGTGTCAGTATCCATACACACTCACTACAGGAAACAGTGAAGATAAATGCAGCAACCAGAATCTGCAACACAGCCTGGCTCCTGTGAGACCTACTAACCCCTTTAACTGCTTAAAGGTGCCTCCAGCACTTTGATTGATAGGCCCTATACTCAAGTCAAAAGCAGAATATAAGCATACTAGTAGGCCCTACCACAAGACCATTGTAACACTAGTCTGTATGACCTACCACTAAGCCATGACTCTCATACAGGAATATAGTGCTAAATAAGTGGAACATGTAATAGTAGGAATGAAGATAAAGGCAATATAGTATGTCTACTACCAAAAGCATGTCAGGCAGACTTTTATAGTCCCAATTACTGGATTCCCATACTAGTGTAGTGTTAACAGAAACAGCCCTGCTAATTGTTAGCTTGTACCCAATAATGTCAGCTAATGTACATATATGAAAGTATGTATATGTACACAGATATATATATATATTTATATAGCAATACATATGACATATAGTTGTAGGTGTCAGTATGCAGACACACTCACTACAGGGAACAGGCAAGAGAAATGCAGCAACCTGAATCTACAACACAGCATGAAGCATGGGAGATGTACTAACCTTCACACTCACAGAACACTGTCAACAGCATACCAGCATGGTCCACGCCCTACAATCTGAAAGGGCAACGCCTATCTCACATACCCTTTTATAGCAGTGTCCTGAAATAACAGTGAGACATGCAATCAGTACACACCTGGCTGCATGCAATTAGCAATTAGCTGGTGGATGTTAGTTGGGGTCCTCAGGTGTGCATATGGTACATGATATTACATTACTTAACACATGGCATTCATGCCTCAGGTGGTGCTGCAGGGCCACCTCTGTCGGATACACATACTACATTCCCTGTACATGTTTGGCAGCAGGTTGTGTCATGTTAGGCATCCCTGTTACTGTATGAGTGAGTCAGAGCGGGTATCAGTCCCAGTGTTCCTACTGACCAAGCATATGTGCTATGCGTTGCCTCTTTGGCAAGGCCAGGGCATACTGGGCACGCCTCCTTCTGCCTACTGGGACAAGGTCAGGTTGTTCCTCCTCCGAGTCACCGCCTGCCTGTGGTGGCCTTGGCAATGGTGGGGGGATGTTTGGCCCAGCCCTGTGCTGGTCCTGCTGCAGCTGTTTCCGCAGGATCATATTATGTAGCATAGCACATATCATGATCATTTGGGTACATGTAGTTGGTGTGTACTGCAAGGCTCCACCAGATGTGTCCAGACACCGGAACTGTGACTTGAGCAGCCCAAACACACGCTGTATGATATTACGTGTTTGTGCGTGTGCCTCATTATGGCATTCCTGTTCAGGTGTGTGTGCATTTCTGATGGGTGTCATCAGCCACGGCTCAAGTGCATAACCTGCATCCCCCACTAGGTGTCCATGTGGGAAGTCCCCATTGGCAAATGATTGGTACAGCTGCATCAGATGCCAAATATGGGAATCGTGGTAGCTCCCAGGGCAGCCAGCACACACATTCATTATTATGCCCTGGGCATCACACACGACCTGGCAGTTGATGGAGGGGTATCCCTTGCGGTTAATGTAGGCTCTAACTTGTAAAAGTAGAAAACCACTGTACCAAGCACATGTAGGCTCTACCCCGCTCACCGGCTGGTGCTTTGATGCGTATGTGCGTGCAGTCTATTGCACCCAGCACCTCAGGGTATCCCGCTATTTGCTGGAAGAGACGCATATTGCTGGCCACAACCTCATGGTCATTAGGGACATATATATGATCACTGACATGTGCTGACATGGCATCCAGGAACTGGTGCAGTACTCTGGAGGCTGATGCCTGTGATATCCCCATCATATCACCAGTTGGTCTCTGGAAGGTACCTGTTGCTAGTATTCTTAGGCCAACACATACCTTGGTTTCTACTGGGATGGGTTCCCCTCTGTTGGTTCTGTGTGTGAGATATGGCCTGCACAGCTCAACAATCTGCTGCAGAAGGTCTCTGTCCACTCTGTAGCTCTCTACTATCTCCAGCTCATGTAACCCATGGTAGGTGACCCTGGGCCTGTATACTCTTCTCCTTCTCCTCACTCTGGGTTGTCTGTCAGCATCTGCATTGTCACCACCCTCAGCAATTCACCTATGCCTGATTATAATAGCTATGGCAGCCCCTAGCATTTCTGCTCTGAGTTCAGCTTTTTTTCAGTTTTCAATTCTGATAGCTTAGTTTCTGGCAGTATCTGTTGTGAGAAACAGCCTGCACTGCTCTTTGCAGTGTTTTAAGTGCTAGGTTGGGCTTCTAGTCTGCCTGTGTAATTGCCTGCTTCTAATTGTTTCCACCAATGAACTCCAGTAGTATCTTCTGGCAGTTTCCCTGGATTTTAGTTGTTTCCTGTTTCCTTTCTGTTTCCTGAGGGGGAGCAATGTGCACACCAGCTTAAACACGGTCACAGTCACTTAAACACGCGCACACATCCCTACACAGTGTTACACGCGCGCACACATCCTTACACGGAGTGAACTAGGCTGATTCATGCTAAAACGCGCGCACACTGCCTTACACACGTGCACGCCCGCGCAAACCGTTGTAAACGGTTTGCAACACGCTCCCACATGTTGAACCTGCCTTACACGCGCGCACACGCGTGCATGCACGTATTTCAAGAAACTTTGAGTGTAGGGATAGCGTATACCCTCAATTTCTTGACTTTCCTAGTGTTCTGTTGGGACACACCTCCCTCCTTGATGTCTGTCTGTCATCTGTTACCTTACATTGCCCTCCAATCTGGTACATTTATTGCTATCATTCCCCCCCATGATGTCACCTACCTCTTACTCTGTTCCTCCCCCTTCTCTAACTCTTACACTACTCAGACAGTGCTCATTACCTATGTGACAGTGTGATTCAGTATTGTAACCCTCATTTACATAGGATTGCCATGTAATGACTAGTTACATGTCTTACACGGAGCTTGCCCCCCTTGACAACCACTAAACGGAGGCCATATTGTTTTTGGTCTGCAAGTCCCTCCATTGACATTCAATGTAATACATAAATCCCACAATTGTGGGCTTATAAGCTTTGGTTTTCAGTTTTAGGTAGCGCACCCCGTTTGCGCGGGTGTGCGCTGCAGTTAAACCCAAAAATCCCTTGGAAAAAAAAAAAGTTATATAACTTATTTTTGCAACAGTTTTTCATGCCAATGGCCACATATTTGGCCATTGGCATGCTTAATGCAACATATGCACCCTTTATTTGGAGCTGACATAGCTCCGTTTTAATTTGCAGAAATGTACTCAGTTGTCAGCTGAGTACATTTCTGCAGCTAACACGTCCGTTACACGGACTGGTTTCTGCTTCGTGGATCGCTCAGATACCTCATTTGCATATCTTTGAGCTGCAAATGAGGTATTGAGCATTTCCACGCCCAGTCCGTGTAAGAGACGTGTTAGCTGTCTCTTACATGGAGATTTGGGCTGTTCCTGAATTAGGAGGCTTACACGGAGGCTTACACTACTCTTGAACTCCGTGTAAGCCTTCCTGAATCTGGCCCTATGTTTAATTTGTTTGTCCAGCTTGTTTATTTCAGTTTTCAAAACTGTAGTTCAACCCCTCTTCTATTTTTCATATTGTTTGTCTATCACCTTAATCAGTTATCTTGTTCTTATGGAAATATACCCCCTTACATTGTATGAAAAGATCATATTGTTAAAGATTTTTTTGATTTTTTGCACTTAATTTCTCTTTCAAAACTTTCCACATTCCATCCCATTTTTTCCACTGAGCACATCACTCCAGTTAGTTCCACATAGTGACTGTTTTTCTTCCATATAATCTATAACTAATCTTCTGTGCATTGGTTTAGATTTCAGTTTAGCAGAATCATCAAGCAACAAATTAACCATTATAACCCCATACATATATGCTTCATATATGCTGGATTACTTATCCATCTCAAAAATAGTCATACTGACAGTAATATATTTCCCTTAAAAGTCTGTCATTATTAATTAATGTACTGTGTCAAAACAGGCTACTATAATTTGATGTATGTCGACTTTCTGAAGAATTTGCATTACAAGAAATCCTGATGATGTGTAATACAAATGGTAGTTCTGATCTGGCAATCACATGTGAAAAGGATGAATGTATCAGGATAATGATGCAAGAGCTCTGTTCATTGCAAGATATACTCTCTGATTATTTTTAGTTTTACTTATAATTTATTTTCATGTTTGTTATGTTATTCCTTTTTTCTCTATTTGCATCTGTGTGCCACATGGCAGTATGCACCACGTGGAGGGTGCAGGGGGGCTTACCTCCCTGCAAACACTTTAATTTAGTTCATTTTTTTTTTTTTTTTTCACTTTTAAATGTCGATATACCAAAATCTTGGTGTTTTGGGTTTGTTTTTTTAAAATTCGAGATTTTGGCATATATATATATATATATATATATATATATATATATATATATATATATGAAACTTTTTTTTTTAACTTCTGTAGTTATATGCAACTTGGCAGTACACGATGATTCATGTCGAAGGCAAAAATTAAAAAAAATTAACTTGGGCTGCCTTCTGTCGTGCAAATGAGCATGACACTGTTATGCTCCTGTCAGCTCCGTAGATTGTAGTTAGTGAAGAAAATGTATCTTTCAGCCACATATCTCTGTGGCACAAGCTGTAAATATACTGAGTTGGGAGCAAAAGCAGAGGTACTGCAAAGTTCAAATCTGTAAGACTGATACAAATATTTTACCGAGATTCTTTGTAAATTGCTGTTACCAATATTTTGTTCTAGAAAATTAAACTATTCTTCTTTAGTCTAAAAACATTTGCTATGCATAATATCAAAAATGACAGTTTCTAAAATATGATAACAGAAATTTACTAACATGATGAATACAGAAATATACAGAATATATCACATGTTACCATATAGCCTAAGTATTAATCATAACAGTAATACACTTCCATTTCACACTATATAATTATTACTTGTATTTGGTGTATCACAAATGAGAAGACAACATTTTCTGTGTGCCCCCTTTCTGAATAATTTCCACTACCTGAAGCCTTAATGTTGTGTAACACCATTGCAAGTTCTGATGTGGCAAAACTCTGTTCAAAGGATGACTGTGTCAGGGTAATGCTGTAAGAGCTCTATTTATTGATAGTTTTTTTATGTAGAATTTGATATCTATCTATCTATATATCTATTTATATGCTACTGGCCAATACACAAAAATGCTTCATTAATAAAGGGAAAAAATGAAACTAGTGCCAGTACATGGCTGTTAGCACTGCAGATGGTACTGAATTTAGAAAATGCACTTATCAGCTACCTACTTTGTGGCACAAGGTGTAGGTGCAGTGAGAATTGCACATGGCCAAATCTCACTGCCATATTTCACTCCTTCAGTGTGATTTGATGTAGTTATTGCCAATGTCTCTGCTAAGCCATTTTTTGTGCTTTCAGTTGTGCAAACATAGCTGGCAAGGCTGTGTGTGGTTGTGTACAGGCTGTTACATGAAAGATCTGAATTATACACCAATTCAGTCACACAATTCTAAATTTACTTCTGTAGACATGGCTGGGGAAGGTGAGGATGGTACTATATTTAGAGCACAAAGGTGGTCTGAAGAGGAGTACAGGATCCTGATAGGGGACTATACTGGGTCTCAGTATAAGGCTGAGGCTTGGAAAAGATTAGTCAAGATTGTTTCCAGTGCAACTGGCATCCCACGCACTGGGGAACAATGTCATCATAAATTACAGTGATATAAAGAGATAAAAGCAAGACACCCTGAGTGGATGAGAGGATGAATTTAAGACTGCAATTAGCACTCAGTTGTGTAACTACTGTGACTCAGACCCATCAGCAGTAAATGATATAGTATGGATTAGACAGCCAATACATTTATTCATTATGCTTTCATAGCTTGTCTTTTTTCTCTTCTGTACAGCTGTGGATAATATTGTCCTGAACAGGGAGGTGCATCAGTAGGGACTGGCTCGCTTCAGAGAGGCATGGTGTAAGTATGCATCCGATATGAACTGATGCCAGATCCTGATTTTTATGGGATCAGTCTATATTAGCTTGAGTAGGCATGCCTAACCTTTATATCAAGAATACATGCTTGCGGCAATAGCTCTTGATAATTGCATTATACAATAAGTATACCAGCTTAGATGTTTGTAGGTTCAACTCCCAGGAGCAGAAATTGCCTTGTATTGCAGGATAATGTTTACATAATCCCTGCTGCAATATTAAATGACAGTAATGATTGTTTTTTCTAACTGGAATTATTAATTTGGGAATTAGGAATCTGAGATGCCATAGTAAAAATAAAAATATTTATAATAGCACTGAGATTGATTTACATTGTGACACATGAATGCCTTTGCATCACATCTGGATGTGGCAAATGTGAACATATTTATATGTCGTATTTGCTTATGTGTTAAAATAATAGTGTAACATGGCATTGATGTTATTCTCTCTGTTTTGTCTCCCCAACTCTCTTTCTCTATTTTTTCATTTATTTATCCTTTTTTGAATAGATTACTGCTGTAACCAAATGACCATAAACACAGGGAGGCAGACTGACCATTGCAGTTTGACCCAACATACCTACACAGGTGCCTGCAGCAGTGTCACCACAGACACCCAGCAGATCTGGATCACAATGTGTTCACATTGCCTTCATACATCCTGCCCTACCTGCTCCAACTGCATCAGGTAGCTCTGCTCTGGCTGCTGGAGCAGTGGTACCCACAAAGAGTAGCACTGGAAGTAGCAACTTTGCTGCCCATCAGGAGCTAACAGGGCTGGTGGATGACATCATTTAGGTCTTGCATTGGATTGCAAAACTGATGCCATGTCCAGCAGTGACCCTGGAAATGAGACAGTAGACAGTGATGACAGTTCTGAGGGTCAGGCATACTTCTCAATCTGTAGAAACAAGTAATCTGGACAAAGGTAAAAATAATAGGGGTACAAAGGCCCAAAATCAGTGACACATTTTAAATATTTCTCTTATAAACTTAGACGGTTGCTAGAATGACAGTTTTTGCATTATCATGTATTTTCTGGAGGATATGAAGTCTGAAACTCAAATAAATGTCATTATTTACTGCATTATCTTCACTGATTTGCCAGAAAAACCACACTTCATAAGAAGAATAGACCAACAATTTGAGACAAAAGATCGGGACATTCTACAAAAATCTGAACAGTTGAGAGGTATTGGGTGAGGACTAGATGATCAATGTTTGCAAGCTGGATGCAGGTGCACCTTTGATGTCTACTGCCTATCCCCAGTAATAGTGTCCCCAACCTTTTGTGTCCATCACCATTCTTGTCTGTCTTGTATGTCCTATATGTCTGAACCAGCTACCTAACCTGCCCAGTCTACCTAATCATCTTATTCCTAAGCATCTTTCCTAATAGTCCTATCGCCACAACATATGACAAATAAATGGGCTCTTGTCCCATAACAAATGCCCTATACATCACTCTCCACTTTGCCTATGTGTCTTCTTGACACAGTTGATTTCGTCCAATTGGCTTTACAACATTATTCTATTATTGCCCTTCATCCATAGTGTGCTAACTCTCCAAATTCATCAAATAATAAGTGAATAGTCATGGTGCACTCCCACCACCATCATGCACATTACTTGCTTCTTTCTTTAGTGTTCTACCCTCTGATTGCCCATGCCCCCACTCCCCATTTCACCACTGTTCTATCAAACCCTTTTTCACATGTTTAATCTGTTCAAAAAATAGAATAACACAACACAAAACACACATGACAAGAAATGACCCATATAAAAACCCTTCACTTGTTATACTCGGTGTTTGTGTAGAGTTTGGCAATGCATACCAATGCTGAGTGACGGTGAATGGCATTTCATGTCTTATGGCAAAAACTGGTAAGTTTTTGCCATTGCCTGGAGTAGTTCAGTTATCTCCTGGGAAATGTGTTTAAACTTACTGCACTATCAAAATACAGAGTGAAAGCACTACTTTGAGACAGTTACTATGCCATTTGTTAGGCTACTGGCTGTCATGAAATAAGAGTTCCTAGATGGTGTTTTGAGATAATTCACATGCCTGTAGACTGCTGTTTTTACATACAGTCAAGGGATCAATTTCAGAAGTAAGTCAAAGTATTATTTAATGTTATTTTATATTGCTAATATATTTGTAAGTGCAAACATATTTATCTGAAATTGCAAAATTTCATGAACCAATAAGAAAAGTAAAACAAACAGACAACATGGAGCATTAAATAATTTGTGAACACATTACAGTCTGTAAAGTTGAATTATTGAACTAACATCATACTCTCCTAACCCTGCTTTCTCCCTTTGCAAGCAATATATTGGACAGTACACAGCAGAATTTTTATGAGGACAAACCTAAGAGTAACACACCATAAAGATGGTCAGACATGTGCCAGAGACAAAACTCTTTGTATATTCCACCATGTAACCATCTCTCTCTCTCTCTCTCTCTGTCCCCTATTCTTTCTCATCAGTTGTTGCTCTTGCATATTTATGAGGCTGCTGGACGTAATGTTCACCTCGGGTGATTTTACATTTGTCATTACTGTGATTTAGCCTAATGCTTACATTATCCCTCGTGTCAATATGCTGTCACTGTCCTTTCAATTCTGTTATTTAAAAAGAGTGAAGTAGAAGTTTCTATGTTGTGTACTGAGATAATGCTCAGGTCTATAGATTACTTTTAGCATAGTGTCAGGGGTTCTAATCCAGAACTATTCGGAAGTCTTATAGACTGATTTTTATATGACTAGTTGTGTGGAGCAATTGGCTACATATTTTATTCACCCAGCATTATCCTGCTTCTGTGATAATCTGCTTGCACCATGTTGGAAATACTCTGTTGTAGTGAGCATGGCAGAATAGTGATGATGGCAAACAAACCTAAGAGTAACACACAACAAAGATGGCCAGAAATGTTTTCTGTCTGTCTCTCTCTCCCCATCTCTTTCTTTCTACCTCCTTTTGTGTTATAGGCTTGTGCCCTCAGCATTTATGCAATGCCTGGCACTGAGCAATAATACTAACTGATTGTAAATGGCAGTTCATATCTTATGGCAAAAAACGGTGAGACTTTCACCTTAGAATGAATGCACTACTATAGTTAGTTCTCCACAAATATGCTTAAGTCCACTGTAGTACAGCAAAACAGACTTAAAGGAAAAGTGCGACACATTTACTCTTGCATATCTACTTGGCTACTGGATGCCAAATACTTCATAAGGGTTGTTACAATTGATAGAACAATATTTCCCTTTCTTCAGCTTGTTGTTAGTGTCCCTTAAAATCTCTGATTTTTCCTTTACACTATTGTATAAGGAGTTACAATTCTGTGAGACAGTATCAGTAACTAGTTGTTCTTTGTGGTCTAACTGTGACTGATTCAACAGGCTTCTGCATACAGAAAGCCTATAAGTATATATTTTTGTCTGTTATCAGTGATAGTCAACTAATAACTGTTGCATTGTATTAATTTGCTTGAGATTGCTTTTCTTGGTGTCTGCATTTTATTTACTGTTTTACTGATAATTAACAAAACTGCAGTGCTGTCATTATTTCCTTGATATTTCTGGTCAGTCTAGACCCTGTTTAGCTGTTTTCATAGCGGGGGTTATCTACCTTCTTTTAGCTTTCCAAGTTGTGAGGCATAGTTTTTTGTGTTATCTGATTCCCTGAGGCTCTTAAGCTTTTCTTTATACTACTGGATGCTTCCACGGTGGTGCAGTGGTAGCATCTTTGCCTCACAGCAAGAGGTTCTCCCGTTCGATTCTTGGCTTGGGTTGAGAGTGCCTTCTGTGTCGAGTCTGCATGTCCTCCCCGCGGTCAAGTGGGCGTTCGAAAGACATGTGTTGAATGGGCGTGCCTTTGTTGAAGGTTGGATGTCGGGCTGGCAACTCAACACCATAAAAAAAACAACTGCCAATCATTTAGCGGACCGACGTTCCACTGTGGCAACCCCTAACCGGGAAAAGCCGAAAGACAAACAACAACAACATAAGGAGTTACAATTCTGTGAGACAGTATCAGTATTTAGCTGCTCTTTGTGGCCTAACTGTGACTGATTCAACAGACATCTGCATAGAGAAAGCCTATAAGTATATATTTTGGGCACTTAATCTGTTATCAATGATAGTCAACTAAACTGCTGCATTTATTAATTTGCATAAGATTGCTTGTCTTGGTGTCTGCATTTTATTTTCTGTTTTCCTGATAGTTAACAAAACTGTAGTGCTGTTATTATTTGCTTCATATTCCTGGTCACTGTCTAGATCCTGCTTAGCTGGTTTTATACCGGGGGTTGTCTACCTTCTTTTGAAGCCAGTCTTCCAAGTTGTAAGGCACTGTGAAGATAGGTGAAGGCTGCCAGCCTAGCCAGATAGAATTTTGAAGATAATTCTGTCATTTGTAAATATTAATATAAACTACAGGCTTGTTCTTTTAAATGGGAAAAATTGTGTTAAATGTGGAACTGTAAAAATGTCACAACAGTATACTCTATTGTAAGAAAGCTGATAAGTCAATTCTTTGATGTCAAAACTTGGAGCCGAGATGTCTAGATAAAGGCATTCTGCCTGTTATTTTGAGGCCAGAGTTAATGGCTAGAATTTGCATGTGTAATTTATTTTATTGTTCTGGCTTCTTGACCAGCTGCAAGACCAAGGACTATGGAGAAAATCGATGTCTGTGCAGTAACAGAAACCTGTTTTAAGGCTCCTGAGAGCAGCCCAGCACTACCAGGTTATAACTCATACCATGTGTTTTGGCCCCAAAACTCAGACCGAAGCACAAAAGGAGGGGGAGTATCTATATTCATCAAAGATACCTACACCTCCAGGTTAGTGGCACTGCACGAAGCATTGGAAACCATCCATGTGCAACTAACAGCGGGCAAAACTGCCTTTCAGTTTGTAGCCTGCTACAGAACACCCACCCTATTACAGGAACCCCACTTGGCATTCCTGAGAACACTGGAGAATATGAAGGTCTCTCCAAACACTATGTTATTGGGTGACTTCAACTACCCAAGCATTGACTGGGAAAACTACTCAAGCCCAAACACCCTCGCCCAACGGTTCCTTGAATTTATAAATTCTAACGCAATGGAACAACTGGTCACCACTCCCACAAGAGGGAACAACATATTGGACCTGGTCATTACCAACATGGGGACTATATGTTCCACACCAGAGGTAAACCCCTCATTGGTAAGATCAGACCATGAACAAATTTCCCTGGACATCCATATCCCGTCCCCACCCCCAGCCAAGGAAATCACTGTAAAGAATTTCTCAAAAGCCAACTTTGCACTTCTTAAGACTGAGGTGGAATCCTTCAAAGCCCCTGGGCCAGAGGATAATACAGCCCAATCTGCAGAATCCTTTACAAATGCATTCTATGAGCACCTGCAGGAATGCATGGATTGTGCTATCCCAAATAAAACCAAGACTCACTCCTCCAAAAACAGGAGACTGGTCTGGTGGACCCCGGCCATAAATAAGCTATACAACAGAAGGAGGAAGCTACTACATGACAGAGCAAAATCCCAAAAAGGGAAGGCATCTCTGATCAGTATTAGCAAAAAACTTCGATCCCTCATAAAATTATCAAAGGCCAGCTTCAAAAGAAAAATTGCCCTAGACACTAAAGATAATCACAAGGCCTTCTTTAGTTATGTCAGGAACATGGGCGGAAACTCCCAGATATGCTCTGAATTGTTGCATAATGGTACAAAATATACCAAACCTACAGACATAGCCAACATCCTGGCAGACAGATTCAGCGCAAACGTCTCCACCCCTTCCCCCCACCAAAGGAGCAAACCCCTATCCCAACTGAATGCAACCTCCCTGACATCACAGATGCACAGGTGAAAGCTGCCCTCTCCAAAGCAAAAAACACAGCATCTATGGGCTGTGTCTTACATGAGCTCCAAGAAGAACTGAACCCTCACATTAAGTCACTGTTCAAACTTAGCCTTACTACAGGATATGTACCCAAAGAATGGAGTACAGCTACAGTGGTCCCACTCCACAAAGGTGGTGCCACAACGGACCCTGGAAACTATCGCCCCATAAGCCTAACTAGTCTGGTCTGTAAAGCTATGGAGCGTATTATCATGGAACTCATAAACAAAGACATTGGGTGCCTCCAGACACTGGACCATACCCAATTTGGCTTTGTTAAGGGCAGATCTTGCCTCTTAAACCTAGTTGATTTCTTTGAAACAGTTACCAAAGCCATAGATGAGGGTAAGGTAGTCCACACAGCCTACCTGGACCTCGCAAAAGCCTTTGACACAATACCTCACTCGGGCATCATAAATAAGCTTACCAGCTTAAATATCAACCCCTATATCACAAGATGGGTTGCAACCTGGCTCAGAGATACAACCCACATGGTCAGAATTGCAGGTGCCATGTCCGAATCCAAACCAGTTACAAGTGGAATCCCACAGGGCTCAGTCCTGGGACCTCTCTTGTTTGGTATATACTTCTCTGAGGTTCAGGCTAACACGGGGGGATTATGGCTGACAAAGTTCACAGGTGACTGAAAACTGGGGGCCATAATCGAATCTCCAGCTGACACAAGCATCCTACAAAAGGGTCTCACAGAGATGGATGCTTGGTGCCAGAGCCACGGCCTCAAGCTAAATGCTAAAAAGTGCATAGTCATCCCCTTTGGGAAAAACAAGGTGCCCACAACTTACCACATAGGTGGTAATCCATTAAGTACGGAAGAAGCAATTAGAGATTTGGGGACCAACGTAGATAGTAATCTCTCCTTTGATAATCACGTTACCAAAGTGGTTAGAAAGACCTTCTATATAGCCCACCTTATCATGAAAGGGTTCGCATCTAGATAAAGAGAGGTCATTGTGCCCCTCTACTCATCACTCATCAGGCCCATAATTGAATACAATGCCCCTTTTGGGATGTACCTTACCCGACACCTGCAGCAACTGGAGAGACCCCAAAAGTACCTCACCAAGAGGATCATGGGCTACAAACAGATGTCCTATGCAGCTCAACTAAAGAAACTCCAGCTCTACTCAGTTGCTTACCACCTACTCAGAGGCGATCTATGCCTGACGTACAAAGCCATGTCAAACCCAGAATTAATGAACATGCTCCACCTCAAAAAATCCAAGTCCCTTAGAGCTACACGCTCCAGGGACCTAAACCTCAGCACAAAAATAAATAGGACATGCTGGAGGGCAGATTAATTTCCCAGAGGCTCCCTTCACTCTGGAATAGAATCCCAATTCATGTTAGACATAGCCCCTTGCTGGCCCTCTTCAAGCGAAATCTGGACGCATGGATGGGAAATCGCAAATTCACCCCTGGGATCTCTTCTGTGTCCCTGCTAGACAGAGGCACAGTAAACTAATCTTAAAAGGGTACATTCTGTGACCTACTTTACAGAGGCACAGTAGGCTAATTTAATAGGGAGGCGGAAGCCAAATACACTCTGGCTAGGCTTATAAATGCCCTAGGGCAGATAGCCTAGTATCTACCTCTGAACCTATTAACCTCTGAGAGTCTGTTAGCCTGGGAACCAGAAAGAAATGACGTAATCTAAAAAGAATCAGTGGTACTGTATTATCAATTTAAGGACAGAAAGAATGAGAGCATTTGAGCATTTGTCTTGAGAACATCCATCTCACCACTCTGCCTGTGTCTATATGTAAGTAGGGTTTTAGAACAGTGTTTTCTTTTAGATATAGCTAGGAAATAGAAATATTAGACTAGTTTGTTTTTCTGTAATGTCTGAACTTTTCTACTAGATTATTATAAGTATTTCTCTGTGATGTCTGAACTCTTGATTAGCACTGTGTAGTAAGAGGTATTGTCTTGTGTTTTCTTTTATTTATTATTAAATTTTTTTAAACCTTCCAACTGTGGCTGTTTTGTGTAGAGATAATTTAAGCTCTAAGAGTACATTGCATGCATATAGTGATACTTTACCAAGTCACTCCAAATAAGTCTTGACTGTTTGGTTGCACTTACCATTTGGATAACAATATTGCACAGTATAATTGGACACTCTTTCATAAGGGCTTTTGAGTAGCTGATAAATATTTGCTGGGTGGTGGCAGTGATTTCTACCATATAGTTTGGGTAAAAGGGGCACAGCTGAAAAAGCTGTGCCAGCCTTCCCCAGGAGTGTCTGTGTGGTTGTATAAACTCTTATCTCAAAGTGTGTGTGTGTGTTTGTGTGTTTGTGTCAGCTACCTGGGCAGGGATACAAAGCACTGTTTGGACAGAGCAGGTGCTGGAGGTTTTAACTTGCCCACTAGGCTGAGATCTGGCCCTATAGCTGTGCCAGTGGGGAGTCTTATTGGGGACCTGGGTTTCTAGAAACTAGACCCAGACTGACTGTGATCTCTGTGTGCTCTTAAGGGAAATTGTACTTTACTGTGTGTGTAGTTATTATCCTTTCCCTATATAGATGCCCCTCAATGGTGTTAGTGGTGAGGATTGAGGCCCCTTGATTGATGTGCCAGTGCATGGACGTCATATATTAATTGTTTGGCAGTGGTGGGATATGCACACTGCATATTAATTGGTTGGCAATACTAATTGGCTTGTAGTGGTGTGGGTAGAGTGAATTCCTGTAGCTTATGTACAGTGATCACTTAAGGTGTTTTGTACTCTAAATCAGCCATGTAGTTAATACTCAGAGTTCAGATCACAATTGTTTTATTTCTTTTGTTAACTTAGTTAGTCAGGGAGAGCAGGCAGCATGTCAGCAGAGGAGTATGAAAAGCTGACAAGGAGCCAGCTGGCTGAGATGTGCCTTCCTAGGGGACTGGTGCATGGAAACCTGACTAAGGTAGACATGATTGCAGCCTTGGTCACAGCTGCATCAGAAAACAGTAACCAGGAGGATGATCAGACTGGCAGTGGAGATGTACCACCCTCAGAGAATGGACAGCTCAACCTTAATGCAGATGACTTAAAAATCCATCTGGAGCTAAAGAGACTTGAGTTGGAGGCCAGGCATTTGGAAATAGAAGCAGCTGAGTGACTGAGGCATCTAGAGAGTGAGGAGAATGAGAAACTGCTATGTCTGCAAGCTGAGGGAAAAGGAGAGGCAGAGGCAGCAGGAGAAGGAGATGCTGACTCTTCACCAGAGTCATGGAGGTAATGAGGAAGGGAGTAACTGGACCACAGAAGCGCAAAAGGTCATTAAATATCTTCCACAGTTTGAAGAGGGGGAAAATTTTGATAGTTTCATTCATATGTTTGAGAGGGTATGTAAACAGTATGATGGTGACCAAAGGATCTGGGTACGGTTCCTGACCCCCTTACTCCATGGTAAAGCTGTAAACTGTGTTGTCTAAACTTGCTGATTGTAAGTATTTTGATTATACTGCTGTTAAAAATCACTTGTTAGAATGTTTTAAGCTAACACGTGAAACATATAGGAAAAAGTTTTGTGAACATAGACACAAGGCAGATGAAAGTGTGTGCAAATATGTTGCTGAACTGAACACTTATTTTCATAGGTGGGTGAATGGATGTCAGGTCAGCACTTTTGAAGGGCTGGCAGACCTTTTGTTGAGGGAACAAGCCCTTAGCACTTTGCCTAAGGACATGAGGATCTGGTTAGCTGATAGATAATGTGCTACTTCAAATGAGATGGGGAGGAAGGGAGACATATACCTAGCAAGCAGGACATCCCCCCACAGGAAAGAGACCCCAGTACTGCTCATGAATCTTAAGGAACCCATGGTGGACAGCACAGACTGCCCCAACAGAATCTGACAGTAGCAGGGGAAGCCACTAGTCCAGGTACATGTCCAGGAACTAGGGTCAAATGTTTTGAATGCAATCAGTGGGGCCATGGGGCATACAGATTTCCATGGAGGCAAGGTGGGGTGCAAAAGGTGAGAGAGTCAGTACATGGGGAAGACAAAATGCCAATAGTAGGTTGTCTTGAGACAACAGGGGTACTGAACTACCATCCTGCAGATGTCCTGAGAGGGAAGGATTTGGATGAGACATTACCATGTGCTTATGCAATTACACACAGTCAGGCTAGGAGACAAGCATGTGGCTCTGATAGCCTGGGAGAGACTCAGACAGACTGCATACTTGCAGCCAGGACTGGTGAGGTGGTTACTTCAGGGAGGGAGCTACTCTGTAGCAGTGAGACTGAATGTGAGCCACAGCTGCTTGTGGGTAGTGATGTTCCCTTGGACAGAGTGACTGCAAAGGTAGAGGTGAGTACTAGTACCCAGGTTGACAGTGAGGCACCACTGTCAGAGGATGCCAGACTTCCTGTGGAAGGGCCGCTGGGAACGGTTACAAAGAGAGAGTTGAGACAGGCTCAGCTCTCAGACCCTACATTGCAAGGCCTGAGACAGGTAGCTAATAAGGCACCTGATTCTAAAGGGAATGGGGATTCTGTATTCTGGGACAAAGGCTTACTGTATAGAGAGTGAACCCCTGGGTGAGGACAAGAAGGTGAGAGAATACAGCAGTTGGCAGTACCTACAGCCTACCATCTGGCGCTTCTAGCCATAGCCCTTTGCAGTTCATACTGGCATAAAATGTACAAATAGATGTATTATGCAGAACTTCTATTGGCCTGGAATTTCAAGAGATGTAACAGGGTACTGCAGGACCTGTGAGCAGTGCCAAAAGGTAGGCAAGGAAGGAGACACGATGACAGTTCCTTTGATGCCTTTGCCTGTGATTGAGGAGCTATTTCAAAGGGTAACTATGGATATTGTGGAGCCTTTGAGTACCCCAAGTTCCACAGGGAAAATGTATATCCTAGTGGTAGTGGATTATGCTACACAATACCCTGAGGCAGTGGCTCTGTCCTCAATTGAGACAGAAAAGGTGGAAAATGCTTTGTTAGAGGTTTTTAGCAAGGTAGGTTTCCCAAAAGAAATACTGACTAACACAGGTGCCAATTTCATGTCAGACCTACTGGCTTGTCTGTGGAAGTTCTGTGGGGTGAAATACACAAAGACCACCCCCTACCATCCCCAGACTAATGGTCTTGTTGAGAGGTTACACTCTACAATCAAGTCCATGTTATGGGCATTTGCAGACCAGTTTAAGAGGGAGTGGGACAAATATTTGTCCCATCTGTTGTTTGCTTACAGAAAGGCTCCCCAGGAATCCACAGTTTTTTTACCCTTTGAGTTACTGTATGGACATAGGGTGAGGGGACCTCTAGATTTAATTTAAGATGAGTGGGAAGATGAGTGTGAACCTCACAAGGAGTCTGTTGTGGCATATGTCCTAAACCTCAGGACAAGTCTCAGGGAACTCATGGGCTTGGCCCAGGGCAACCTGGCAGAAGCCCAACAAAAGAAAAAGGTGTGGTATGACAGGAATACTCGAGCTAAAGAGTGTGCTGAGGGCAGCATGTAATGGTTCTCATTCCTGTCAGAAACAATAAGCTGCAAGCAGCTTGGGAGGGACCCTGCAAGGTGGTAAGGAAGGTAAGTGATGTTAACTACATGGTGGAACTGCTAGGCAAGAGGCAGGGGCACAAATTGTGCCATGTTAACATGATGAAACCTTACCATGATAGGGAGGCCCTTGTGCTGTGCATTTTCAGTGGATTGCAGGAGGAGTCTGAGGCAGATCTGGTGACTGATCTCCTCAGTGAGGTTTGGACTGACACCTAAGTGGATGGTGTAGCAGTGTCCCAGCAGCTATCTCCTACCCAAATTTGAGAAATCTGAGCAGTGTTACAAGAGTTTGGGGACATGTTCATTGGAAAACCAGGGTGCATCCACCTGGTGCAGCATCAGGTGGATGCAGGACCCCAAAGACCTATTAGGCAGGCCCCTTATAGGGTGCCTGAGAGAGTAAAACAGACTCTGAGGGAGAAGATACAGGAGATGTTGGAACTAGGGTTGATTCAAGAGTCCAACAGTGCCTGGACCTCCTAGTGGTGCTGGTGCCAAAGAAGGATGGCAGCACCAGGTTCACTGTGGAATACAGGAAATTAAATAGTCACACAGAGTCAGATGTTTACCCCAGGCCTAGGACAGATGAGGTCCTGGAGCAGCTGGGTGGGGCTAAGTATCTTACAACTATTGATCTTACCAAGGGGTACTGGCAGGTGCCCTTGACTCCCAGTGCTAAAGAGAAGTCAGCATTTGTGACTCCTTTTGACATGTATGAGTTCACAAAAATGCTCTTTGGGATGAAAAATGCCCCAGCGACTTTCCAGAGCCTGGTAGATCATATCCTAGCAGGAGCAGGAGGGTTTTCCCTTGCTTACCTAAATGATATTGCCATCTACAGCCATTCCTGGCAAGAGCACCTTCAGCATGTCAGCAAGGTCCTGGGCTGCTACAGATGGCAAGGTTGACCATTAAGCCCAGCAAATGTGAGGTGGGTATGGCAGAGGTCTCCTATCTGGGACATAGACTGGGGAGTAGTAAGATCAAGCCAGAACCTGCCAAAGTAGAAGCCATTCAGGCATGGCCTGCACCTGTTACCAAAAAGCAGGTGAGAGCATTCTTAAGGACAGCAAGGTACTACAGAAAGTTCGTCCCCAATTATAGTACTATAGCTGATTCCCTCACAGAACTGACAAGGAAGAACAGGCCAGATAAGGTAGTGTGGACCCCAGCATGTGAGCAGGCATTCCAGGACCTAAAGGAAGCTTTGGGAGGACCCCCTGTGTTAGCCAGTCCAGATTACAGCAAATAATTTGTAGTGCAGGTGGATGCTTTGAACCATGAGGTAGGGGCTGTACTTAGCCAGATTTCTTCAGAGGGAGAAGAGCACCACAGTGGGATTAGCTATGCCAATGCAAAAGGGCAATGGGGTAAGGTATACTCAGATAGATCATCTTCTTCTTCTTTTGGCTTTTCCTGGTTAGGGGTTTCCACAGCGGATCATCTGTCTGCTCATGACTGGCAGTGGAGTTTTACGGTGTCAAGTTGCCAGCCGGGCGCCCAAACTTCCACAGAAGGCACACACATGCACACACTCACACCTAGGGCTGATTTGGAGTGTCCAATCCACCTACTACATGTCTTTGGGATGTGGGAGGAAACCGGAGCACCCAGAGGAAACCCACGCGACCACAGGGAGGACATGCAGACTCCGCACAGAAGGCACCCTAGCCGAGAATTGAACCAGAGAACCTCTTGCTGTGAGGTGGCAACACTAACCACTGCACCACCATGGCTGCCTGTATACTCAGATAGATCTAACCCTCTCAAACAACATTTCTCAAGGGTCACTTGAAAAACTAGCTTGAATTCCCCAGGGGAAGAGATGTACGAAGATAGCTGAAGGCTGCCAGCCTAGCCAGATAGAATTTTGTAGATAATTCTGTCATTTGTAAATATTAATTTAAGCCACAGGCTCGATCTCTTAAATGGAAAAAATGGTGTTAAATGTGGAACTGTAAAAATGTAACAACAGTGCACTCTGCTTTAACAAAGCTGCTAAGTCAATTATTTGATGTCAAAACTTGGAGCCAAGATGTCTAGATAAAGGCATTCTGCCTATTGTTTTGAGGCCAGAGTTAATGGCTAGAATTTGCATGTATAATTTCTTTTATTGTTCTGGCTTCCTGACCAACTGCAAGATCAAGGGCTATTAACCTCTGAGAGTCTATTAGCCTGGGAACCAGAAAGAAATTATGTAATCTGAAATGAGTCAGTAATGCTGTGTTATCAACAAGGAGAAGGTCACGGTGAGCTGCCTGTCGGGCGCTAGGATCCGCCACATAACACAAACACTCAGGTCACTCCAAGGCAAGTACAAATATGACTCAGTCATTGTCCATGCTGGTGTGAATGACCTGAGACGTACCTCCCTGGACTACATGAAAAGAGACATAGAGGAGCTCTCTGAGCATGTAGCCCAGGCCGGTATGACCCTGACCTTGAATAGCATCTTACCCTCACCAAGAATGATGCCACAATATGAAGACAAGATGATCAATTTCAACAATTGGCTTAAGTGTTGGTGTCATTCAAAGGGGATCCAATGCCTGTCAGCCTGGGATGACATGCTCAACAAGCCACGATGCTTCGCTAGGGATGGCTTGCACCTGTCATCCCTGGGCTTTCGGATATTGGCAAAGGCTCTTGCTACCCCCATAGTGCCTTTTTTAGGCAAGGCTGAAAAGACAAACCCACCTCCATAGATATCACAAGGGATAAGAAACTAAGAGTAATGCTACTCAACGTCAGAAGTCTCCTTAGCATGGAGAACATCGATATCTGTGCAGTAACAGACACCTGGTTCAAGGCTCCCGAGAGCACCCCAGCACTACCAGGATATACCTCATACCATGCTTTTCAGCCCCAAAACTTGGACCGAACCACAAAAGGAGGGGGAGTATCAATATTTGTCAAAGATACCCACACCTCCAGGTTGGTGGAACAGCACGAAGCATCAGAGATTATCCATGTGCAACTAACTGTGGGTAAAACTGCCTTCCAGTTTATAGCCTGCTACAGACCACCCTCCCAAACACAGGAACCCCACTTGGCCTTCCTGAGAATACTGGAAAATATGAAGGTTTCTCCAAACACCATTATATTGGGCGACTTCAACTACCCAAACATAGACTGGGAGCATTACTCTAGCTCCAACACCCTAGCCCAAAGGTTCCTAGAATTTATAAACTCAAATGCTATGGAACAACTTGTTACCACTCCCACAAGAGGGGAAAACATACTGGACCTGATCACCACCAACATGGGGACACTATGCTCCAGACCAGAAGTGCATCCCTCACTGGTAAGATCAGACCATAAACTAATCTCACTGGATATTCACATCCCGACCCCACCCCCTGCCCAGAAAACCACAGTGAAAAACTTCTCTAAAGCAATTTTCACACGCCTCAAAACCGAGGTGAAATCCTTCAAAGCCCCCGGGCCTGTGGAAAATACGGCCCAGACCGCAGAATCCTTTATAAACGCATTCTATGAACACCTTCAGGAATGCATGGATCATGCAATCCCAAATAAAACCAAGACCCAATCTTCCAAAGGCAGACATCCTGTCTGGTGGACCCCAGCCATAAACAAACTATACAATAGAAGGAGGAAGCTACTACATGATAGAGCAAAATCCCAAAAAGGGAAGGCATCTCTGATCAGTATTAGCAAAAAACTACGGGCACTCATAAAATCGTCTAAGGCCAGCTTTGAGAGAAAAATTGCACAGGACACTAAGGATAATCACAAGGCTTTCTTTAATCATGTTAGGAACCTGGGTAGGAATTCCCAGATATGCTTAGAATTAGTCCAAAATGACAAAAAATACACCGAGCCCACAGACATTGCCAACATCTTAGCTGACAGGTTCAGTGCAAACTTCTCCCCCCTCTCCCCACCAAAAGGGCAAATATCTATCCCAACAGAGTGCTGCCCCCCTGACATCTCAGATGCTCAGGTAAGAGCTGCCATCTCCAAAGCAAAAAACACAGCATCAATGGGACCAGATGGTGTCCTGGGCTGCGTCCTACATGAACTCCAAGAAGAGCTAAACCCAAACATAAAACTACTGTTCAATCTTAGCCTTACTACAGGATATGTACCCAAAGAGTGGCGTACAGCAACAGTGGTCCCTCTCCACAAAGGTGGTGTCTCAACGGATCCTGGAAACTATCGCCCCATAAGCCTGACTAGCTTGGTCTGCAAAGCTATGGAAAGGATCATCATGGACCTCATAAATAAAGATATTGGGGATGTACAGTCACTGGATCCTACCCAGTTTGGCTTTGTTGAGGGCAGATCCTGCCTCTTAAACCTGGTTGATTTCTTTGAAACAGTCACCAAGGCCATTGATGAGGGGAAGGTGGTCCACACAGCCTACCTGGACCTCGCAAAAGCCTTCGATACAATACCCCACTCGGGCATTATAGATAAGCTCACCAGCTTAAATATAAACCCCTATGTCACTAGATGGGTTGCAAACTGGCTCAAGGACAGAACCCACATGGTTAGAATTGTTGCAGCGATATCAGACTCTAAACCAGTTACAAGTGGCATCCCACAAGGCTCAGTCCTGGGACCTCTCTTGTTCGGTATATATTTCTCAGCGGTACAGGCCAACACGGAAGGACTGTGGCTGACCAAGTTCGCAGATGACTGCAAACTGGGTGCCATAATCAACTCTCCAGCCGACACAAGCATCCTCCAAAAGGGCCTCATAGAAACAGACAACTGGTGCCAGAGCCATGGCCTCAAGCTAAACGCCAAAAAGTGTATAGTCATCCCCTTTGGCAAAAACAAAGTGCCCACAAATTACCACATAGGTGGTAATCCATTAAGTACAGAAGAAGTCATTAGGCCCTGGGGACCCAAGTTGATAGCAATCTCTCATTTGACAACCACATGGCCAAAGTGGTTAGAAAAACACTTTATATAGCCCACCTAATCATGAAGGGATTCACATCTAGATCAGGGGAGGTCATCGTGCCTCTTTACTCATCCCTCATCAGGCCCATAATTGAGTACAATGCCCCTTTTGGGATGTATCTTACCAGACACCTGCAGCAACTGGAAAGACCCCAAAAGTACCTCACCAAGAGGATCAAAGGGCTCAAACAGATGCCATATGCTGCCCGGTTAAAGAAACTCCAGCTCTACTCAGTGGCATACCACCTGCTCAGAGGCGATCTGTGCCTGACGTATAAAGCCATGTCCAACCCGGAATTAATGGACATGCTGCACCTCAGAAAATCCAAATCCCATCCAGCTACGCGCTTGAGAGACTTGAACCTCAGCACTGAAATAAATAGGACATGCTGGAGGGACAGATTCATAACCCAGAGGCTCCCTTCACTCTGGAATAAAATCCCAGTCCAGGTTAGGCAGAGTCCCACATTGACTGTCTTCAAGAGGAATCTTGATGAGTGGATGGGAGATCGTAGGTTTACCCCGGCTATCACTTCTGTGTCACTATTAGACAGAGGCACAGTATACTAACCTCAAAAAAAGGCATAGCAAAATTAATTTAAAATGGGTGGCGAAAGCCAAACACACTCTGGCTAGGCTTATAAATGCCCTAGGGCAGATAGCCTTGTATGAACCTATGAACCTATGAACCTATGAATTTAAGGACAGAAATAATGAAAGCATTTGAGTATTTGTCTTGAGAACATCCAACTCACCACTCTGCCTGTGTCTATATGTAAGTAGGATTTTAAAACTGCATTTTCTCTTAGATATAGCTAGGAAATATGAATATTAGACTAGTTTGCTGTTCTGTGATGTCAGAACATTTCTACTGTATTATTTGAAGTATTTCTCTGTGATGTCTGAACTCTTGACTAGCACTGTTTAGTAAGAAGTATTGTCTTTTTTATGTGTTAGTCAATATTTTTAAACCTTTCAACTGTGGCTGTTTGTGTAGAGATAATTTAAGCTCTAAAAGTACATTGCATGTATATAGCGATACTGTATCAAGTCAATCCAAATAAGTCTTGACTGGTTGCACTTACCATTTGGATAATAATATTGCACAGTATAATTGGACACTCTTTCATAAGGGCCATTGAGTAGCTGATAAATATTAAGTGGGTGGTGGCAATGATTTCTGCCATATAGTCTGGGTAAAATGGGCACAACTGGAGAACCTGTGCCGGCCTTCCCCAGGAGTGTTTGAGTGGTTGTATAAACTCTCATCTCAAAGTGTGTGTGTGTGTGTCAGCTACTTGGGCAAGGACACAAAGCACTGGCTGGACAGAGAGGGTGCTGGATGCTTTAGCTTGCCCATTAGGCTAGGATCTGGAACCTATAGCTGTGCCAGTGAGGAGCCTTATTGGGGACATGGAATGAAATGTAGAAACCAGTCCCAGACTGACTGTGATCTCTGTGTGTTCTTAAGGGAAATTGTACTTTACTGTGTGTGCATTTATTATCCTTTCCCTATAAGGACACCCCTCACTGGTGTTAGGGGTGGGGATTGAGGCTCCTTGATTGCTGGGCCAGTGCATGGGCATCACAGGCACAACTTTTTGTGTTATCTGAGTCCCTGAGGCTCTTAAGTTTTCCTTTATACTACTGTATAAGGAGTTACAATTCTATGAGACAGTATCAGTATCTAGTTGCTCTTTGTGGCCTAACTGTGACTGATTCAATAGAAACTGGACACAGAAAGCCTATAAGTATATTTTGGCACTTAATCTGTTATTAGTGATTGTCAACTAAACTGCTGCATTTATTAATTTGTTTGAGATTGTTTGTCTTGGTGACTGCATTTTGTTTTAGTTAACAAAACTGCTGCATTTATTAATTTCTTGAGCTTGCATGTCTTGGTGTCTGCATTTTTTTCTGTTTTACGGACAATTAATACTGTAGTGCTGTCATTATTTGCTTGATAGTTCTATATATTGCTAGATCCTGTTCAGCTGGTTTCATAGGGGGGTTGTCTACCTTCTTTTGAAGCCAGCTTTCCAAGGTGTGAGGCACAGCTTTTTGTGTTATCTGATTCCCTGAGGCTCTTAGGTTTTAGTTTATACTACAGTATAAGGAGTTACAATTCTGTGAGACAGTATCAGTATCTTAGCTGCTCCTTTTGGCCCAGTTGTGACTGATTCAATAGACATAAGGATGCAGAAAGCATAGAACTATATTTTTGTCACTTAATCTGTTATTAGTTATAGTCAGCTAAGCTGCTGCATTTATTAATTTGCTTGAGATTGCTTGTATTGGTGTCTGCATTTTGTTTTAGTTAACAAAACTGCTGCATTTATTAATTTGCTTGAGATTGCTTATCTTGGTGTTTGCATTTTCTTTTTGTTAACAAAATTGCTGCATTTATTAATTTGCTTGAGATTGCTTGTCTTGGTGTCTGTATTTTGTTTTCTGTTTTACTGGTAGTTAACAAGACTGTAGTGCTGTTATCATTTGCTTGATATTTCTGGTCACTGTCTAGATCCTGTTTAGCTGTTTTCATAGCGGGAGTTGTCTACCTTCTTTTGAAATCAGCCTTCCAAGTTGTGAGGCACAGCTTTTTGTTTTATCTGATTCCTTGAGGCTCTTAAGTTTTCCTTTATACAACTGTATAAGAAGTTTCAATTCTGTGAGACAGCATCAGTATCTAGTTGCTCTTTGTGGCCTACCTATGATTGATTCAATAGACATCTGTATACAGAAAGCCTATAAGTATATTTTTGGCACTTAATATGTTATCAGTGATAGTCAACTAAACTGCTGCATTTATTAATTTGCTTGAGATTGCTTGTCTTGGTGTCTGCATTTTACTTCAGTCAACTAAACTTCTGCATTTATTAATTTGGCTCAGATTGCTTGTCTTGGTGTCTGCATTTTGTTTTATTTAACAAAACTGCTGCATTTATTCATTTGCTTGAGATTGCTTGTCTTGGTGCCTGCATTTTGTTCCTGTCCTCCATCCCTATTTATTTTTTGTTCTTTTACTTGATTGCATTGCTGTTGCCCACCCCTACTGTAAATTTGATCTGGGAAACTCCTCCTTGTCTAGTGTCATTAGTTAATTCTACCTAATACAGAGAGAACATTTGAGAAGGCCAACCCACTTAGGTTCTTAACCTTGAATTATCTTCTGTTCCTCCTTTCTCTCTTTCCACTTTACTAACAAAAAAAACTTTGCTAGAATCTCCTTGTGTGTTCTGACTGAGTGTGCTTCTTGGTAATTGTTAACTGTTCAGAGTTGAATAAAACAATAATTGAATTAAGTTCAGAATACAGTGTGAATAAATTGCATTTATTTAAACTGTATTTCCTTTAATATTGCAGCACACTCAATTGTGCTAGCTTGCACTGCACTTGAATTGTTTTTAGTGCTGTTTTAGCTGCTTTAGAATTCTAAGCTTGTTTCCTCCCTTTCCTGTAACTAGTCTAGTCCAGATACAGATTTGCTGTATCCTGGACTGTTTGTAAGCTTCTAAGCCCTCCCAAGCCTTTCTGTGTTGGAGGGAAGCCTTCTAGCTTATCAGTGGGAGTGGTAAGTACAAGGTAGCCTATCTACAACAAGAGGAGTGGTTTCTGGGCCAGAAATTTGAGTCTATTGGTTGTTTGGGAAGTTTTTTCTATCTCTTTCAACTTTTTGGTTTAAAAGCCTGCATTTGCACTTGTTTCCCGCCTTTCCTGTAACTAGTCTAGTCCAGATAGAGATTTGCTGTATCCAGGACTGTTTGTAAGCTTCTGCGCCCCCAAGCCTTTCTGTGTTATAGGGAAGCCTTCTAACTTATCAGTGGGAGTGGTAAGCACTATGTAGCCTATCTACTACAAGAGGAGTGGGTTCTGGCTCAGAAATTGTAGTTTATGGGCCGTTTGGGAAGTTTTTTTTATCTCTTTCAACTTTCTGGTTTAAAAGTCTGCATTTGCACTTGTTTCCCTCCTTTCCTATAACTAGTCTATTCCAGATACAGGTTTGCTGTATCCAGGACTGTTTGTAAGCTTCTGAGCCCCCAAGCCTTTCTGTGTTGGAGGGAAGCCTTCTAACTTATCAGTGGGAGTGGTAAGCACTAAGTAGCCTACCTACCACAAAAGGAGGGGTTTCTGACCAATAAATTGTAGTTTATTGGCCGTTTGGGGAGTTTTTCCATCTATTTCAACTTTCTGACCTAAAAGCCCACATATGCATGTGTTCCTGCCTTTCTTGTAGCTAGTCTAGTCCAGATACAGATTTGCTGTATCTAGGACTGTTTGTAAGCTTCTGAGCCCCCAAGCCTTTCTATGTTGAAGTGAAGCCTTCAGCTTATCAGTGGGAGTGGTAAGCACTAGGTAGCCAATCTGCCACAATAGGAGTGGTTTCTAGCCCTGAAATTGTAGTTTATGGGCCATTTAGGCAGTTTTTCCATCGCTTTCAACTTTCAGGTATAAAAGCCTGCATTTGTGCTTGCTTCCTGCCTTTCCTATAACTAGTCTAGTCCAGATACAGGATTTGCTGTATCCAGGACTATTTGTAAGCTTCTGATTGGTGCCAAAAAGTCTGCTCTTCAATTTTTCCCTTAGATCTGCTAGTTCTCTCTTCTCCTGCACTTTTACTAGCTTATTAGTCTAACACTTTACCAGACATCTTGTAGCAATTATTGTAGCACACAACAGTGCTACCAGCACTAAATGGTCTACAAGAAAACAGCTCCAGTACTTATTATTAGTGCCCACCCCTCCAGGAATGACTAAAAGTAATTTCCCTGTGCTTTCACCTATTAATCTGGTGAACTTGGCCATCCTGAGGCAATGTAGCAACTGCCTCATGTACACTGACAACCATTTCCTCTTACCTCCCACCACTCAGACTTGCAAGAGATGCACTTATATATCCAAATTGGAAGCCACACACTCTCCAGCCAAGACCTGAATAGCTGGCCAAGAGGAGAAGGTCAACACTGGCACAACACCAGATGTAACACATAGCCCTCCAGAACACACACCAGTGCTGCCATCACAAAAAAACACAAACCACACACCCACCTTCACGGAGGCTCTCAAAAAAATCTACCCAAACAGCACAGACCTCCAAGGCAGAAAAACACTCGACCACCACAACACAGCACTAATCATGAGACACATAACTCTCCTAAACAGTGTGCCACTCAGCCAAAGCCCCTAAGGCAAAACAGCAGGCCCAACACACTATTCATAGGTGACTCAAAAGTGAGGCACACTGATGTCCCACTCACTAGGTTGAATAAGGAGAAAGTAACAGTCAGCTGCCTGTCAGGTGCTAGGATTTGCCACACAATGTACACACTCAGGTCCCTCAACAACAGGCACAAATATGACTCTGTTATTGTACATGTGGGTGTGAATGACCTGAGACGTACCTCTCTAGACTACATGAAAAGAGACATGGAGGGGCTCTCAGATTATGTAGCCCAGGTTGGTATGACCCTAGCCCTGAGCAGCCTCCTACCATCACCCAGAATGAAACCACAGTACAAGCAGAAAATTATTGATTTCAACAATTGCTAGGTTTGTGGTGTCATTCTAAGGTGATCCAGTATCTGTGTGCCTGGGATGACATGATTGACAGACCTTGATGCTTTGCCAGAGATGGCCTGCATCTGTCACCCCTAAGGCTTCTGGATACTGGCCAAGGCTCTTGCCACCCCTATAGTGCCTTTTTTAGGTGGTGTTCCAAAGACCAAATTACCACTGTAACAGCTACAAAACAAATGCAATCTAAGGGTCATGCTGCTCAATGCTAGAAGTCTAAATCTCAAAATGCACTCACACAAAGCACTCCTTAAAATGGAGAACATCGACATTTGTGCTGTAACAGAGACCTGGTTCAATGCATCAGAAAGCACCCCATGCACTACCAGGCTGTAACTCATTCCACATCTTTCGGCCCTAGAACTTGGACCAAAGCTTCAAAGGCAGTGGTGTTTCCATATTCATAAAGAATGCACACACCTCCAGACTGTTAGCCCAACATAATGCATCAGAGGTACTTCAGATGCAGCTAACATTGGGTAAGACAGCGATTCAAGTCATCACCTGTTACAAGTCCCCAACCATGTCCCAAGACTCACACTCCACATTCCTAAGCACCCTGGAGAATATTAGGGTCCAACCTAACACTCTCATACTGGGCAACTTCAACTACCCATCCATTAACTGGGAAAACTACTCATGAACCAATACAATTACCCAACATTTCCTGGAATTCATTAATTCCAATGCCCTGAACCAGCTCGTTCTTACCTCCACTAGAGGTAGCAACATCCTTGATCTGGTCATTACTAACATGGGCAATCATTGCTCTACACCAATAGGCAACTTCTCCATGGTTAGATCTGTCCACAAACTAATCACCTTGAAAATCCACATCCCACTCTCCTACCCACAAAGGTAATCACCAGGAAAAACATCTCCATAGCTAACTTTGGGCCCCTACAAACAGAGGCGGTTAACTTCACGGCACCCATGCAAATGGAAAATAGTTGCATGACCTCCAAATCATACACCAACCCACTGTGCAAACACGTACACAAATGCATGGATCTCACCATACCCAATAGAATCAAGATGCTCTCCTCCTAAAATAGGAAGCCAATCTGGTGGTCCCCTGCCATAATCAAACTCTACAACAGAAGGAGGAAACTGATGTGGAGTAAGGTAAAGTCCCAAGATTGGAAAAACTCCCTTATCAGCCTCAACAAAAAGTTGAGATCCCTCATTAAATCCTCTAAAGCTATCTATGAAAACAGAAATGCAGCAGATAGTAAAGACAACCACAAAGCCTTCTATAGTTATGTAAGGAATCTCCACGGCAATACCCAGATTTGCTCTGAGCTGCACAATGGTACCTCCTATATTGAGCCAACAGATATTGCAAATATACTGGCTGAAAGATTCAGTGCCAACTTTACACTTCTCAACCCCACCAAAGGACCAATCACAATACCAGTAGATTGCCAGACAACCAGTATTACTGCTGCACAGGTTAAAACAGCACTGTCCAAGGCCAAAAATACAGCTTCTATGGTACCTGACAATATCCCTGGATGTGTTTTACATGAACTACAAAGTGAACTGGCACAACACCTGTGTCCCCTGTTCAGTCACAGCCTCAGCTCAGGCTTTGTCCCTACCAAATGGCACATTGCTACAGTCATCCCTCTCAACAAAGGAGGAGCGACTACTGACCCTGGGAACTGTAGCCCCATTAGCCTGAAGAATCTGATATGCAAAGCTATGAAATGCATCATCATGGACCTAATAAACAAGGATATAGGGAATCTCCAAACTCTCAATCCCACACAGTTTGGTTTTGTGAAGGGTAGATCATGCCTGCTCAACCTGGTCGACTTCTTTGAGTCAGTCATCAGAACTGTGGATGAAAGCAAGATGGTTCATACAGCCTATCATGATCTGGCCAAAGCCTTTGATATCATTCCCCACTCAGGAGTCATAGAAAAACTCACTAAGCTGGGCATCAACCCCTATATCACTAGGTGAGTTGCAAACTGCCTCACAGATAGAACCCACAGTGTGAAAGTAGCTGACTCCAAGTCAGACTGCCGACCTGTCACAAGTGGAGTCCCACAGGGTTTGGTTCTGGGTCCTCTCGTGTTTGGTATCTACTTCTCTGAACTCTGAAGTCCAGGCCAACACAAAGGGACTCTGGCTGACAAAGTTCACAGACAATGGCAAGTTGGGAGCTATTATTAACTCCCCAAGTGATGTTGACATCTTCCAGAAAGGCTTCACTGAGACCAATGAATGGTGTCAGAACCATGGCCTTAAGCTCAATACCAAAAAATGTGCCGTCATCCCCTTTGGGAAAAACCTGGGCCCCATGAATTACCACATCAATGGTAGTCCACTAAACATAGAAGGAATTCTAAGAGATCTGGGAACACAGGATGACAGCAAGCTCTCTTTTGACCACCACATTGCCACTGTGGTCAGAAAGTCCTTCTATGTGGGACATCTCGTTACTAAGGGTTTTACATCCAGGAAGAAAGAGTTCATTGTCTCCCTCTACTCTTCCCTTTATTAGGCCAATCATTGAGTACAATGCCCCATTTGGCATGTACCTCACTAGACACCTGCAACAACTGGAGAGGCCACAAAAGTACCCACAAAGAGGATCCTAGGCCTTAAACACTTGCCCTATATGGACAGACTCAGAAAACTCCAACTATTCTCTGCCTCATATCGCCTACTCAGAGGTGATCTCTGCTTGACTTACAAATCCATGTCTGACAAAGCTCTGTTAAAAATGCTACATCTAAGGAAATCCCAATCTTTCCACTCCACATGCTCCAGACACCTCAACCTCATTCCTACAATCAATAGAACAAGCTGGAGGGACAGGTTCATAACCAAGAGACTGCCCATCCCATGGAACAGACTTCCCATACATTTCAAGCAGAGCACCTCAATGGCTCTCTTCAAGAGAAATCTTGATGAGTTGATGGGAAATAAAAAAATTCACCTCAGGGATCATTCTACTGGCTCAACTCGACAGAGCCACTGGGAACTAAGGTCAGGTGGCATGATGCCAGGGTAATCCTATGGGCTAGGCTTGTAAAGACTCCAGGGCCATTAGTCTAGTACACACCTATGAAAATATGAACCTATTTGAATGTTATAATGTATGAGTTAATATGTGGTAAGCTGAAATACTACTCTGAGCTGTACATGTTTTTTATTAAACTGTTGATGGTTTGAATCCAGAAGTATGTCATAGAATTTGGTAATTTTTATGAAAATAATAACATGTGTGTGTAACTGTGTGCTACATATGTTATGAACCTGCCTCTATTCACCTTTTGTGCTCATCATGTTTCCACTCTTTTACCCATTATTGATCCATATTGGAAACACCTTATTATTCAGAACAATACCTCTAAAGTGTGCCAATTTTCAAAGGATACCACTTTTCTGCATCATATTTTGTGGTGTGTTCATCATAACATATGTGAATTTTTGGCACATCATTGAGGACTGAAGTAATTAGGTAATGCCATACATTTGATTTTCAGACTTTATATAGCTCAGAAAATGCATTATCCTAACACAATGTTAAGTTTATAAAGACAGTTACTTACTTATCTTTTGCCTTTGTTTATACAGAGCCTACTGCCTTACTGAATAATCATTACAAAAACCTTAAGACTAATGCATGATAAAGATGTCCAGAAATGTTCCATAAATAAATATCTTAGTAGTTTTCTATACCGGTCTCCAAATGTTTCCTTCTTCCCAACCATTTCTGTGTCATCAGTCTTTTTCTCAGCATTTGTGCTTTGCCTGGTGCCAAGCAGCACCTGTAACTTATGGGAAATGGCAGTACAGAGCTTATGATAAAATCTTGTGATTTTTTTGCTTCCATGGCATTAATTTGAAGCCCTTCAAGCTACTGTGCTTAGCCGCACACTATAAGGAACAATTAAGATCATCTCTTGAACAGGCTGCAGAGTTGAGTGTACACCATATGGGTTATTCCAATTGTAAGTAGTGTTATGAAATATGCTGCCTCCTTGATCCATAGTGTTTCCATTGTCTAGTTTTCTACCAGTATCCACATGATTGATCTCTCATGTGTTCTATAATCATTTGTTACATGCACATATCTGCCAAGAAATTCCTACAGGACATTTGGTGCAATCAAGCCTTTATGTGCTAACAAGTCTAGTACAATAAGTACATTTGGACAATATTGCTGCTATATACACATAATGTGATAAGATCACTGTTATTTTATCTCTATCGTGTTTTGAAGTATATTCATTATGACTCATACACATCTCTTATAGATGTATTGACTTTATTGCCCAATGATTTGCATAACAGTTATTCCAATATGCCTCAACTACAAGGGCAGTCACCACATATGAGGTCTGTGTGGCTAACAGCCATGTAATGATTAATGTAATGCAAGTGCCATGAGAAATGCATAAATCATGCATATAAAGTCTTAAGATAATATATCTCTGTTCTGCATTAGATCAGAGTCAGACTTGTTTGCATGCCTATACTCTTTATTTGCATGAAGCTTGGCATGGGGCACCATAGATTATTTCTAATTCCTGTTCTATGTTCAACACATCAGGATATTATTATACAAGTGCAAACAATTTGTCATCAGTTGTGAAAATGAGCTTGTCAGCAGTGCGCTTCATTAAGAGAGTTAAAAAAAAAATTATGTGAGTGGATTGTATAACTTGTACATTTGTTAATGGACTGTTGTACTCAAGATATGTAGATTTCATAATGATGTTGACTGGATACTTAACTCTGTAAAGTTAATTCTGCACTCCAACACTTAACAATGGGATATGATTTACAATGGTGGAACCTTTTCACACATGCTTCATCATTCGTATTGAACAGTGCAGTGTCATATGTTTGACCTTTCTGTTTCTACAGTGTCCAAGCGTGACCACATATAACTGAAAATAACACCATGAATGACTAATGTGTGTATAAAATCATCCCAAGGTAAACACTCACAAATTTTTGGTTATCAATCTGCTGTTTCACAAGTGTGATTGTCATCATCAAAGCATAATACTGTGACACAGTTACATGTGACTCAAAATAACACAATGTATACAAATGACAGCATAGATAACGTATCTGGGCCTTACATAATTACTTGTGATCAGCAAATTGCTGCTAATTCTACCTGTCCAGGTTCATGCTTTTTCACTCAAAGCTATAATACACAATAGTTATCTGCAGCACACTAATGTGGTAATCCTTAGAAATGTCCATTTTCACAAATTTAAGATCAATTGTCTCTTGTGGCACATGTTGTTAATACTGTGTTCTCTAGCTTGTGTACACAGATAAGCAAGTATTTAAATACATCACTGACTACTGAGCTGCTTGAGTCACTGTGTGTATCTGTGTGTGTGCGTGTGTGTGTGTGTGTGTGTGTGTGTGTGTGTGTGTGTGTGTGTGTGTGTGTGTGTGTGTGTGCATGTGAGTGTGTGTGTGTGAATGCATGTGTGTACGCATGTCTGTACTGCTAATTAGGATGGCATTGACCCCCTCATCTGACTCATACACTTCCACTCATGCAAAACAAAGTGGGAGAGTACCCTCCCTCTTTCACTATATCCTACTTTTAATACAAACGTTTTCTCTGCAACACACTGATGAGGCAATCCTTTCAAAAGTGAGCTACCATAGGGAGGTTTGGCTTGGATGGCAAGCTGAAACCAGCAGAGTTCTTGAGTTCTGCAGTCTTCAGTTTGTCCTGACAGGAATTTTTATTTAATTTCACCAACAAAGACCTGAAACTACTAAAACCAGATTCTGGAAGTCGTAAGCTACAATTTGGTATAATTTTTAAGCTAAAATTTTCATATTTTCCTGTCAAACTTTCAATTAGAAGGGACATTAAAATCACATTCACAAAGGAAGATTGGCAGGTCCAAGTTTTCTCAGCAAGAAAATCCAATGAAGAAAGAAATACAGGCAATCCTTACTACAGTTCAAGACGTAGTGGGTAAAATAGACAAATTAAACTTAAAAGTTGACAGTATAAAAGAAGAAACCACCAAACAAATAATCTTATTAAATAAAGCCCTTAAACAACAAACTGCCCATATTGCTGCTTTGGAAGATTCTGTAACATATATAGACTACAGGTTAACAGAAAGAGAGAAAAACATAGACTTTCTTCTTCAAGAAAACACCAGACTCATTGAAAAGATAGACAACACTGAGAATAGAACCAGGAGAAACAATGTAAAAATCTATGGCATCCAGGAGCAGATGAAGGGGGAAACTATGATTAATTTCCTGTCTTCTTGGATTCCTAAAATCCTAAACCTACCTGAAACACTATCCTTCAGTATAGAAAAGCCACATTGGTCTTTATCTACAGTTTCTGTATCCAGTAAAATCAGCCATCCAATATCTATTATTGCAAAATTTATCTCCACTCAAGACATAGACATTGTTTTAAGAACTGCCTGTTCTCTTGCTCCATTATAAATTGGTGACCAAACTATCAGGTTTGACAGTGACTTTTCACCCCTTGTAATATCCAAAAGAAGAGGACTTGTCCCTCTAATAAAATCATTAAAAAGGAAGGAATTAAAGCATAACTCATATTCACAGCAAGAATAAGACTATCCCTGCCAGGAGGAATGAAAACGTTTGACTCTCTCAAAGAAGCGTCCATATTTGTCCAAAAAAAGAACCTTTTAAGTCAACCTGAAAGCATGAATTCTTCAATGAACGTAAAAAGACAAGCTTCAAAAAATGAGTGGACTATTAAAGAAAAAAAGAAACCCAGGGACAAATGATTATACATAACTTCACATTTCATGCAAGTTTTTTGTTTTCTCCCTTTTAAATAATGTGGAATCATATACAGAAGGTAATGTAACTACTTTTTTTCTCTCGTATTATCTTTTCCAAAACAATGCTAACTTTATAAATAATATATAGTACTCACACTTCAAGTAAATCAAAATCTTATCCAACTGCAAACTACTATTTTATACTTTTATCTCTTTATATAGCTGGCATAGCATTAGTGAAATAGTTAGGGCATAAAATCACTCACTCATTTCATATATTTACATATATTTCTTTTATATCTTATACTTATTTCGTCATGCATGTGCCTTCCCTTTTTGTTTTAATCCTAGTGTCATAGTATTTAATCACTGCAGGAGAGAGAAATGCTTACTGTGTTATTTTTAAGTATTTAAAAAGAAAATTGTGACGTATTATTATATACACATCTACTACTTAACTGAACTTGTGCAATGTGCTCCATTTAGCTTCTATATGTTATAGCTGTGTATGGTTGGTAATTTGGAGCCTTTGTTTTAAACATTCATCATTTTACAAGTTATGCTTAAAAGCTTCACTTCACTAGAAAATTCCCACCTGCTTTACTTTTTTGATGGATTTTGACAACTTTTGTGACAAGCTCAAGCTTCTAAAGTCTTCAGTTAGCTCCCAGACTCATGAGAAACGATCTGTGATGTCTTTTCAGGAAGTAGGCATGACCTTTGAACCTGTTTATCTTCACTGAACTCTAACAACCAATCAGATTCAAGAATGATAGTTTGAACTGTGTTTTCATTGATATAGCAACTATTTTTATCTAAAATGTCTTATAATCATATGTGTTACTCTTCATAGTGATTTATTTAGTCTGAATTACATTTATATTTAAATAAGAATTACAAATATGTTTCTGACAGTGACAGTTTTAAATGCATTTTTTTCCTCTCTGCTTTAATGACATTATAGGTCTGTATTCACTAAAAGTAACAAATAATTATTAGGATTAATCAATTTATCTTATTTAGTCTGTTTAAGATAAAAAATGTTAAGATATAGTATACAGCATCATGTTCTTAGTTCATGCATACATGATATATTAAATCAAAAATTTCCTTTTGCATGTTTTTAATATACACAAAGTTTCCCTTCTGCTTGCTATTAACCTGCAGTAACTAGGAATTCTCATTAGATCCCATGAGAGGGTTAGTTTGGGGCTTCTATGAGAGATATAGTAAGCTTGGATTTAGTTTATCCATGCAGAAGATTGTTAAAATGCACAGTTTTATTGTTTTCAAATTTAGAGGGTTTAAATTGTCCATAATAGTTTTAAAAAATGTATTTGTCATAATGAATCAAGGAAAGCACTTTTCAATTTTACTTATACAGTAAACTCTCAGTTAACTGGCACCCATGGGGATTGGTAGATGCCAGATAGCTGTAGTTTCTGGTTGCCTGAGAGTTACTATTAAAAATAGGCCTGACTAATACTGTACCCTATACTATTTGTTTGGTTTGACTTTTCTCAGGTTGGGGATTGAGGAAATTTATTCCTATCTTCCTTTTTAAAACTGTAAAAATGTAAGGTGTATTTCTGCAGGGAGGGACAGAAAGTGCAACACATGAAAATTGTACTGTATTTCTTTGATATTTTTTTTCTGGTTGCTTGAGAGCTCTGGTAGCTTATGTTCCAGTTAACTGAGAGTTTACTGTAATAGCAGTCTCCATCAAATGATAATATTTAACATTATGTCTATTAATGTCAATGGGTTGAACAACCGCATGAAATGGAGTAGTGTCAACAGATATTTAATGCTACATAAACAGAGTTTTGCATTCATTCAGGAATCTCAGTAACAGAAGATCTAAATTAATTAACTTTTAAGGATTATAAGATTTTTGGTAAATTCAAACTACAACCACGGGAGAAGAAGTGTCCTAATTTTGTACAGAAAATCACTGAGAATTCCAGAAATAGTTGACTTATATTCAGTGGTGGCTGGTGACTTCAAATCAAAGGGTGACTGAGGGGAGTCAGCTGAATGGGTGGGGCCAATGGGAAGGGGTATGGCCAGCAAGAAAGGGGAGGTGCTATGCTCAAAACAACAAAAAATGGAACTTTAATTAAATACGTTGCCCTGGGTGCCAAACCGTCATTATGAGAGTCCAATCAAGACAAAATGAAGTGTAGAAGAAAAAAAATATTTCAGTGCATTGGCTGCATGACAACTTACTTAATATCTAGATGGAAACAAAAAGGCTGTGAGGCACAAAAAAAAAATACATTACTTTTTAAATACATTACTGGAATGCCAGTCAAAGTCAAGTATAGGAAAAACAAGCAGCACTCAACTCAAACCACTTCTCCTTGCACTGCAGTTCTAATTATAATGTATATTCAGCTTTATAAAACTACCAAGCAACATGCTGAAAGTAGCAATTTCTGTGATACCCCCACTTGTAAAAATGTTTCTTATCCAAAAAAGACCTGCTGCCTGACAACTATCTACTTGTTTCATGGGGAAAACATGATCAAAGTAAAAAATGAACAGCAAACAAGAAACAAGCTCAAGATAAATTGCTTAAAGGATTATTGCACAGGTTATGGACAACACATAATAGACTGGCATTCTGTTCAGTTTACAGGTAAACCTGCAAAGATGACTGCAAGTCTCCAACAAAGGTAATGAGCTTCTTAAAATACTGTAATCCTGCCCTTTATTACAAATACTGTCATATGCATTTCAATAACCAAGGCTTTTACGTTATCTAGTTATGTAAGTATTCTCTGCATGGCAACAACAAAAAGGCTTTCAGTGTTGGTAATTCTTTAACAGTATGCTTATTGAAGCTTACTTGCATCTTACAATCTCAGACAAGCTTACCTGATGGTCATGAAAGCATTGCTACTTAAACACAGAGCAATGAGCACTTTCTCAATAATAAGAAGCATAAATCAACAGTATAAAAATATGACAGAAAACCAGAACATTCTGCAAAATCAAGCAAGGAGAGATGAAAAGCCACTGTAGTACTGGTGTCAACCTTGGATGGGGGTATACTATGCATACTTACACTGCATAACTGCGCCTCGCCTTGCTTGGACACATCCAGAGTCACTACATGGGGGAGTGGGGTGCAAGAAGTATGTCACAGTTTTGAAATGTCTCTGGCTGGCTGTGATGGCCCTGACACATTTGTCATACCTCTCAACCTCAGAGCATGAAATCTGGACAAAGCCATACATAAAAGTGGGACAAAGGACCAAAAATAAGGGCAATATTTAAACATTGCCCTTATAAACTTTCTAATAGAATAGTAGGTCTTGCATTAGTATGAATTTTCTGAAGGGTATGAAATCGGAAACTCAAATGTATGTCATTATTTTCTAACTTCAATCTTTAATGATTTGCCACTAATTTGCCAAAAAAACACAATTTTATGAAAATGGACCAAAAATGTAATACAAAAATATAAAGTAGCCACATAATACAGCTGGGAACCTGTCAAAGAAAGGACACTTTTTTAATATTAGTACTCTTAACTTGAGCAGCTGGGAAAATAAACAAATCTACATGCATTTCAGAAATTAAAGTAATCTATAACTCTGATTATTACACTTATTTATTAAATGTAAACCCTCCACTTTTTCTTTCAAAGTTGCCATTTTGTAGAGGGATTATTAGAGGGAGAGCAACAATTTGAGCCAAAATTGGGGACATTTGAGAGGCTTGGATATGCCTAATTCTATAAAGCAATTTATTTGCACGTACCTCTCAACCTGTTAACACAGGAAATCTGGACAAGGCCAAATATATTGGGGGAACATGCAAACAGTACTAAAAATTGCTCTTGTATAAACTTAGTTGATAGAATAACAAGTCCTGCTTTAGCATTCATTTTTCTGAAGGTTATGAAGTCTGAAACTCAATGTCTGTCATTATTTAGTCAGTTAATTCCTAAATGATTTGCCAGAAAACCACAAATTGTATGAGGAGCAAACCAAAAATAAAAGCAAAAATCTATTCATTCTGTGAAAATCTGGACAGTTGAGAGGTATAGTTCAGCTGGGGCTGCCTTTGAGTTTGCTGCCCTCCCCCTCACAAAATCATGCTTGAATGGAGCCTTCCCCCTGCAGCCATTCCAATGTCCCACTACTTGGCTATTTTGCCCCATTTACCATAAACACTGTAATGTGCATACTGCTTTACTTCTACAATGATTTGGATTTCATTTGAAAGTTTTATTTTGCATTTTACAGCACAAACACTAAGACATATACTAGTCAATGCAAAGCAGTCTCACAATGAAAATAGATTTAGCATTAAAACTTCTCTGCCCTTTAAACTCACATTCATTGAAACAGCATTGAAATCCATATTCAAAGAAAATACATTTGGCTAGTATAAAGATTAACTTTGGGCTGTTTTCAAATGATAGGCCCCTTGCACACAGAGACATACATGTGTTGTGTGCTACACCTTCCTGATTGTATTAAATTATATTCCTTGTATAATACAGTACAGTTATTAGAGGGTGTTTTAAATGTATTGTTTTGAACATTTTTCTAGTAAACAATGAAACAAAATGCATGCATCAATAATGGCAAAACTGCCCAAATGAAAACATTTCCATCATAAAAGTCTACTCAAACTTCTACAGTCCACCAGTATCAGTAAATATGCACAATCTCTGCAGAAGTAAGTCATCTAAATAATTCCACATTAAAGAAATCTGTAGCTAGCAAACAACTCTATATTTCATTGTTACATCTACAAATAAAGTGCCTGTATCTTCGCCAAAGAGAAATCTCAGTACAGCAGCATCCACCTCCTATGTGAGTAGAACCCACAGCCTTCTCCATCAAAAGCCAGTACACTACCTGTTGTGATATTAACAATGCAAAGAGACTCAGCATAAGCAGTGCTAAACTTTCTTCCCCTGCAGCACACAGCTCCTTGTAAAATCTACTCAACACACAACTGTATCTCTCAACTTCACAGCACAAGAAATCTGGAAAAAAAAACACATTTATTGGGGGGGGGGGCAAAAGCTCAAAAAACAGGTACACATTTTAAACATTGTTTGTATAATCTTGGAAGTTGCTAATATAAAATGTTGTGTTACTATATACATTTTATTGCCAAGTCTTGAACCTAGGAACCTGTGGAAAGCAGTCAGAGCAAAATACCACTATGCCAAATTAGCTGTTTTATGAAAGAGAGGAAGACTGAAACTTAAATGGCTACCATTTAGTGAATTCATTTCTCACCATATCTGTCAACCTGTTAGCACAACACACCTGAACAAAGCCAGTAATGGGGGAATACAGCCTCAAATATATTCATTGAATTCAGTTCTCACCACAGCTCTCAACATTAGCACAAAAATCCTGGATGAAGCCAATAATGGGGGAATACAGTCCCAAAAATAGGGACAATTTTCAAATATTTATCTTATAAACTTAGAAAATTTCTAGACTAAAAGGTCTTGTGTTATTATGTGCTTTCCAAAGAATATGAAGTCTGAAATTCAAATGCCTGTCAATTTTATTTAACATTTATTAACCAGGAAAGTCTGACTTGGAACAAACGCCAATTTTCAGCAGAGGCCCAGGGAGAAATACTGCAGACACATCTATTTGTAATATGGGAGGACACCAGAGCAAACCCACACACAAACAGAGGGAGGACATGTAGACTCCACACAGAAGGCACCCCAGCCAAGAATCAAACCAGAAAACCTCTAGCTGGGCAGCAACAATGCTATCACTGCACCACCAACTCTTTAAGAAGCTACAAACTCATAAACCACAGATTTTATGAGGAACAGAACAAAATATGAGGCAAAAATCTGCAAAACCTTCACAAATGGTGGTCGCTAGGGAATTCAGGCTCTTGTTACCTGCACCCAGGGTACAGGGTTCAAGCCTGAGGTATTCTCTAGCCACCAGTATAAACCAACTGGGGCATTACACACACACAGATTATAACTTTGTGTGCACTATTTCACAGGGGACAACTTGGTCTGCAGTACTCTGTCTCCACTGACAGCCTGCCCTATGTGTTTCACAGGTAACTGACTAGTTGTCAGCTATGCTGTCACAGTATACCACCTTTAGTTCAGTTTTCCACCACCACCACTGACATTCATTTACCACTGCGAACCTAATTAATCATTCTCTTACTCATTCTTACTCATGATAGTTGTCTCCACATCACTGTTAGCAGTCTACATTCCTTGTAAAACATCATCATCAGCTACATTCTTCCCTTCCAAACTCAGTGATCAATGATAGCCTCCTATACTATATTCTATCGTCAGCTTTGAATTTATAGATCAGTGTCACCACCAACAGATTTTGCCATAACAGCTGATCAGAAGTGACAGCCCCCAGCATTATCACCAGCATTAAATTTTCTCCACAGAACTCTGTCATTAATGATAGCTTCCCCATCCGCTGTTCTGCCACCAATAACAGCCTTCATTGTAGTAAGCTGTCACAAGTGATAGCTTCCTATACAGAACTAGTGACCAGTGACAAATTCTGCAGAAATGCTACTGTACCAAAATCAGCCTTCTTTGTTATATTCTGTCACCAGCGACAACATTATAAGTCTAATTCACCAACCATATGCTGACCTGCAATGTTATAAATGTAAACACATAACTCCTCCACCACTAACTATCTTGCTTGTATTAATGTTTGTTACTAATGGCATAAATTTTAGAACACGGTCACTATTGTTAGCTTTGCCTATAGCACTATCATCATGGCTGACTCTCTCCCCTGCAGTATACAGATACTGCAAATTGCATCTTTTATAATACTTCTTCCTATCACATCCTCTGACAAATGAACACCATTCTTGCGGTGCTCTCACCAGTGCAATTGTCAGCATGGTCTTCTGCAACATTTTATTTTCTATGTCAACTTCACTTGTGCTGTTTCATTGCCAGTTTTACTGCTGCCTGTAATACAAACATCTTACAGTTATACTGCTATCAGTGACAGTTGCATTTTTCTCTGTTACCTATAAAAACTTTCCTAGCAAGACATCTTCAGTGCCAGCACAGATTGAAGTACTCTCTAACTGGTAGTAACTCATTTATAGTGTTGACTCATAAATGGTCACTTTCAGTCCCCAGTGACAGTTTATATTCCTTTACAGTGTATTGTAACTACTGACAGCATTCTCTGTAGCAGAATTTCTGCTGGCTTCTTCTATGACACTGCATTACTAATGGCAGACTTGCTGCAAAACTGTCAACAGTGTGAGTACCTTCTGCAGCATTTTGTGACTGAATGTAAAACCGCATCTGTTAATCTGCATGAGTAACAGAACATGTATTCTGCTACTTTTTTGTCTCATTACCTATTAGAATTCCTTTCACTGATGAAAAATAAAGAGCTGGAGCACCCACACGTAATCTGAACATGAAAAAATGCTCTGTATTCAGCAAGATTAACTGCATTTTCATTAGTGGGGAAACTGTTGATATCATGCAATCAGTATTGTGGTTCAGTAGTTAAGAGCTTTGCCTCAGACCTTCAGGATATGAGGTGTAATCGTGATCTCTGGTCACTCTGTGTGGTGTTAGCATGATCTTCCTGTGTCTGCATGAGTTTTCTCTGGATACTTTGGTTTTCTCACAACTCCAATATTTCTGGACAAACCCTAAATAAGGTTTTCTAAGAGTCTGCTACCTTTCAGACTAGCATCCGTGACACCCAGCCATTAATCCAAACCCATTTTAAAAGCAACTAAACTGTCCTTCCTCCTTAGTTTCAAAGGTAGAGAATTCAACCTGCTATAAAGAAGGATGAATTTACTCTGTTTACCTCAACAAAATTGTTGTAGTTTCTAATTTTTTTGAGTCCATACTAAATGAGACCCCAATGAGAGCACCAAGAACATTATATTTACTGTTATAAATTAAAATTAAGCCGATCCTAATCAGTGTATAATAGACAGTAAACAAGGAGAGTTTTCTTACTCTATCCATACACCTTAAAGGATTGACTTTATAAATGCACCTTGCAAAGCTTCTTAAAATTCTTTTTATCCATTTAATAAGGGAATGGTTGGGAATACAGACAGAAGCTCCACATTCAGTTACTGATCTGATACTGTTTTATAAATAGGTAATAACACTTCACATACTGTTAATAGTCCTACATATAATATTTAGTTTAAATTACCATTTTCCAACTACTTCTAACTGGTGAGCACCAAAGGAGAAACTCTTCTCAATAGTAACAGCCAAGTCTCTTATGTTTTCAATGCTGTCTAAGACGGTATCATTAAAAGAATAAGGACAGCATATATTTTTAGGACAAAAGTGCACAAATTTAGACTTCTTAGCTTTGAACTCTATACCACACACACACACACACACACACACACACACACACACACACACACACACACATACACACACCCTACCTGGGACCGGTCCATTGCTAGCTTTGTTCATTGCAGCACTAAGTCCTTCCATTGCTAGCTTTATTTGTTGCAGCACTAAGTCCTTCCATTGCTTGCAGAGAAAGCCCTGCGAGACGTCCTTCCCCGACGAGACTCCCAGCCTGCAGACGTTGCAGTCCGAATCCAATCCCTTTCCAGTCTATGCAGTTACAACTGCATAGACTTCTGGGATCTCTGTGCTTGAATGCTTCCTAATCCTGACAGCTGCTGAGACAGTCCAGATTCTATGCATGCTTCGGACTGATTCAGCAGCAGTCTGGATATCGGAAATGCTGCTAGTGCTCATGCTCGAAGGTCCGCGACTTGCATTCATTTTTTTTAATTTTCTTTCTTTGTTTTTTATTTTACTTTCTATTACTTTCTTTCTTCTTTTACAGCTGGGGGGGGGCTGCAGTCCTGCAGTCCAATAGCACGTGCCGCCCCTGCTCATATTCAAGCAATGATGGTATGATTGCTATAGTCATACTAGAACTAGATAAAAATATGTAAACTTTTGCAAACACCTACTGGATACAGGATATTGGGACTAAAACTGTGAAAAAACATTTAGACACCATAACATTAAAGTCTAAAGGTGAGTTACTATTAGCAGGTGATTTTAATTGTATCTTGTCCTCCACTGATGCTACAAGCTCTGAGCCCTTCAAGATGTCCCCCATTGCCAAGCACTTGAACAACTATTTAAAATACAGAAACCTAACTGACATTGATGGTATAAAAATATTATCCTCCCTGAAGTATTCTCACTACTCTTACAGATTTGGCATGCAGACCAACATAGACAAAGTCTTTGTAACCAATTGTTTACTGGCCAAAATTGATAATGCAGTGCTGACATCATGCCCTATGTCTGACAACAATGCTATCACCTTCAATGTAACACTTAATACTGACCACTTAAACTTCTGCCAAAAAACAGCTGCTTATCTAGTAACAGTACAATGATTTAAAGAATGGTGTCTAGATGAAATAAAGCTTTACCTAGACATCAATAATAATGGAGAGGTTTCAGATATTATCCTATGGGACACTTTAAAGGTAGTCTTACATGGTAACGTTAAAAGTTGGTATATAAATAAAATTAAATCTTACTTGGTAAAGTCAAAAGTTGGTATATAAATAAAAGGAAAGAGTGGGATAAAAACTGGTAGACATAGAAAAAGAAATTGATGAACTAAAATTAAAACTTACAGTAAATAACAAATCTGCATTAGCTGACATATGTAAACTGAACAAGGAATATCAGGATATCATGCAGCATAACATATTAATAAATTTGGAAAAAATCAGATTACAATCCTACTCAATTAATCCCAAGAGTATGCATAGGATTGCAATTAGATCTAAACATTTAAATGAAAAAAAAGTCATACAAAAGAAATAATATACACTAGAAATAATCAGACTCTAAACATTTAAATGAAAAAAGTCATATAAAAGAAATAATATACACTAGACATAATCTGATTATCAAAGTTACAGATCTAAAAAATATCTTATTATGTTTTAAAAAAAATTACAAGAATATGAATAATAATAACTCATCTATTAGTGATAACAACATTATAGACAACTTTCTTGATAATAATATTTAAAAGAATCTATCCAAACACAATATTAATAACATAGATAAATTATTTTCCTTTAAAGAATTAAAGGAACAAATAAAAAAATTAAGACAGAAAAGGCACCAGGGCCGGATGGTCTAATTCTAGAATTTTACAAACTTTTACCTTATAATATCTTGAAAATCTTACTCAATGTATTCCAAGAAGTTAAAACTACAGCAAACATCCCTCCCTAATGGAAATAGTCTATCACAGCTCCCATCTTAAAACCAAATAAAGAGCCAAACCTTTGCACATCATGCAGTCCAATTTCTTTGCTTAACATTGATTACAAGATATTCATGTTTATCTTAGCTGACGGATTAAATAATATTCTTTCAGTATTAACTCATGAAGACCAAACCAAGTTTATCAAAAACAGAAAATTACAAGACAAAGTAATTGGATTATTTTCCTTAATAGACTTAACAATCAAGAAGAAAATCAGCTTTCTATTTTAAGCTTTGATATAGATATAGCTTTTGACTACTTAAATTGGCCATAGCTGTTTAAAGCTCTGCAAAAATATAATTTCTCCCCAAACTTTATAGGATTAATTCAAAAAACTATATGAAAAGTCCATAGCCTATGGAAAGATTAGATCTTATCTATCTCACCCATTCGGAATATTAAGAGGTACTAAACAGGTGTAACCCCTCTCCCCATTACTCTTTGCCCTGGCTATTGAGCCTCTTGCAAATTGCATTAGAAATAATGACAGCATTAAAGGATATAAAGTGTCAGACAAATTATCCCCCAAGATACAACTGTTTGCTGAGACCGACTAATAACTTCCAATGATATTGAAAATTCAGTAGATCACCTACTTACATAATCTAAACTTTTTTGCAAACATCTCTGGTCTAAAATTCAATCACAACAAATTTCAGGTAATTCTAGTGAATACAAATGTTACTATGAAACTTAGATCAAAAATAGCTATAACCTGGGAGGGCATGCATATTACATATTTAGGTATCATTATTGAATCTAATTATAAAAAAATCACACATCCAATTACCAACTACTTATAAACTCAATTGCAAGTCTAATTGACACTTGGAACACACTCTTCTTTACATTTGAAGACAGACTAATCAAAATAATACTGTTGCCTAAATCTCATTCATTGGCCAACCTTTAATAATTCATCCACCTGCCAAAATTAAACAGAAAATTAATAACTTATTACTCAACTTCCTTTGGTATCCCAAAAAACAAGCATTTTTCTTCTCTGGCACACCACAAGCTGGGATGAAAGAGGTATAGGTTTTCCAAATACTGATTTTTATTTAAACTCCTCATTTATTAACATAGTGTTGCTTTGGAATATTACTCCTTATACAGCATATTGGAAATCAGTACATGAAACGTTACTTCTTAATAGTAATAGGACATTGCTTGAACCATATACTCAAATACATGCAAACATCTTCATATGGATTTTAAAAATATACATTCAAAGTGAAAGGTCAAAACTTGTTCTTACACCTCTTACAAACCAAATATTGTTGTTGTTTAAAAAGCTTATGTTTTCTAATCAATTAATTAAGAATTTATTAATAATTATGTTTCCGATTACCTACACAAGTAAATGTTTGATATTGTCTGATGCTCAGAAAATGTTAGAATTTAAGAAGGGTGACCTATTATATTGAAATCAATTTCTCTCAGCTAATAAAATAAGCTCTGTAGACTATTTGATCAGCAGATATAGTTAGCAAAATTGCAGTTGGCTAGATATCCAAACTTGTAAGGATTTTATACATACTAAGCTCGTACCCTCATTACAGGCATACAATAAGAGTAACTTAAAAATCTTGGATTTTATCTCAGCAATTATTAATAGCGCACCCAAGAACATTTCATACATATTGGTTATTTATAAAATTCTCAGAAATGATTTTAGCAAAACAGATGTTTCTTTTTGGAATTATTCAAGTGAAGCTAATGGACAAGTATTCTCAGAAAAAGATAAAAAAAAAAAACGTTTACAGTCGGCAAAGGAATCCACATCTTCCCTGTTCTGGAGTGTATACACATGAAAATTTTTACATAGATGTTTTTCACCCTACATAGATTAGCAATAATATACAAGAAAGATGAAATGAAATGCTGGAGATGTGGATACCTTGATGCTGACTGGATACATGCAGTTGTTAATTGAAAAATAATTTCCCCATTTTAGTTAGACTTTAGATATCTTTGTAAAGTTCTATGGACTGACAACTGTATAACTTCTGACTCCCTCATCCTTTTCAATGTTCCTGTTCCTGAAGTCATTCCTAAACACCAAACATTTTTACTATGGTCTATACTCTCTATAGCAAGGAAAATTGGAAATTCCTGTCTTTAAAGTTGAGTTTATTCATCTTGTGAAGTGTATTTGTAAGAATGCGATTGCTACTATAAAAGCAAGGGCTAACAACATAACTCATCATTTAATTGCTTGGCCAAAATTTTCTGATCTTTTAGAGAAATATTAAGTATTCTCCTATGTATATTGTTTTTTTAATTGTTATGGACATTGTTTATAGATGATTTGTTTTTTTCTTGTTACTATACTAAGCCGTTGTGTTACAAAATGAATAAAAACATTTTGAAAAAAGTGCACTGTCTTAATATAGAAACCAGACATCTTCTATGGTGTGTGCATTTGATACTGTGTTCTCTAGATTTTGCAACTAGAGTGGTTCAAATCCAACAATGCTGAACCTGTATATGTGTGAGGCTCTAGTGTCAGGTTAAGTATGGCTTCACCAATGTGCTGCATCCACTTCCACTCAGGAGAAACATTTAAGCTGGGAAAAGACTTCCTCATCACATCAATTTATCCCACTTTTAATACAAACATCTCATCTGCAATACACTGATGAGGTCATCCTTTTAAAAGTACACTCTGTCACTACAAACGTCAGACTTCTCTAGTGGCATGTGCAGTTGATACTGTGGTCTATACATTGTATAACTAGATAGGTGGTTCAAATCCAACAATGCTGAACTTGCATGTGTGTGCGTGTCATTTTAGTGTCAGGTAAGCATGGCTTCACCAACAGATGTGCTCTATCCCCTTCCATTCAGAAGAAACATTTAAACTGAGAGTGGACTTTCCCATCACTTTATCCCATTTTTAACACAGACATTTCCTCTGCAACACACTGTTGTGGTCATTCTTTCAAAGTGCACACTCTCAAAACAAACGTCAAACTTCCCTGTGGCACATACTATTTATACTGTGTTCTCTAGACAGTGAAATTCGCTAGGTAAGTGGTCCAAATTTTGCAATGCTTCAGTAGGAGACATACTTACACTAGCAGAGGGTTCCCCTATCAAGTTCTATCATCCTGAGGCAATACCTAGTTTTGGCAACACACTGATGAGGTAATGGCTTCAAATCTGCACAGTCTCACAGCTGCAATATGACTTTTCCTGTGGTCGTGGTTGTTGATACTATGTATATAATCTGTGTTATTAGATAAATAGGTGATTTGAATCCAGCAGTGAGTTATTACTGTGTGTTTCTTTCTCATGCTGTGTAGAAAAGGATCTAGATACATACAGGATATGTAGCTATACAGTGTTGTTGGGCTCTCCACAACTTTATTTCCCTTTTAGTAGACACATTACCTTATTATTAATGGTGATGTCATCCATTCAAATATGCAGTCACAGTTGTAAAACAGCATCTCGTGTTGCACCTGCAATTCCTGCAATTTCTCTAGCTTGTGATCTTAGTTAGGTAGTCAGTTCAAAATGAAACATTACTACTTAGACTCAGTTGTGTTAACATGACTGTGAATTTATATGTAGGTAACAATGTTGTCACCCATTTATCTGGTGTTTGCATGTATAGCTGGTGATTCTTTTAACAATGCCTTTTGTCCATTTTTCACAGACAAATGCTTTGTTTGACACTCCTGATGCAATTTGTTGAAATTTGCCTTTTCTAATACTAGTAGCAAACCATCTTCTGTGGCTTGAGGAAATGAGAAAATGTTTTGTAACTTGCTGCCTTAGTAAGCCACGAGTTTGTATTATCTACACATTGTGCCTGATTGCGGCTCTAATGTCACAGTGATGACTGCATTATGCATCACTTGTGTTTGGGTATACCTAGCACCATGCAATATTTTGTGACAATGAGCCAGGTTGCACCACTCTTTTAAACAAATTACAGACATACACATGCCTTGCAGTGCACCGCTCTTTTAAACAAATTATAGACATACACATGCCTTGCAGTGCACTGCTCTTTTAAACAAATTACAGACATACACATGCCTTGCAGTGCACCGCTCTTTTAAACAAATTACAGACATACACATGCCTTGCAGTGCACCGCTCTTTTAAACAAATTATAGACATACACATGCCTTGCAGCAAAAAGATAATGTAAAGCCCTTTAAGTACACAAATATTTCGTAACTGTAGCAAGCCTTCTCCTGTGGCACATTCAGTCTACAAAATATGTGGCTTCAGCAGTCACATAGGTAGGTGTTCACAACTCATAGTGAATAACAAAAATTTTTGTTGTCAAACATACCGCTATGCACGAATGACATCCACCATATCTGTAATTTATACAGTTACTGTAGGAGCAGCCTCCCTAGTGATTTTATCTCATACAACTGGTTTGAAGCACAATGATAAAATGTAATGACTTAACATAGGTGAGATCTCATAGTGGTAAGACTTCCACTGAGGTGTATGTAATTAATACATTTTTTCTTAGACTGTGGACTTATATAGGCATCTATTCCATTCCAGTGAAGGACAACATTACGCAAGTGTCCTGATGTGAGACAAACACTATAGCATCAAGTTATTTCTATCCATTTTTATGTTGGACAAACAACTTTCAACACATTTGGGGATTTTATGGCAGTCAAATAGATATTCCATGATTCTTGTGGTGTGAGGTCTTATGTGGCACATTCATTTACTACTGACTTGTGTAGCATATCTCTACAGATTCACTGTGGTTTGAGTCTGGGACTATGTACAAAACAATGTGGAAGGAAAAGAGAGGCTTGCCCAAAACAACTGTAATAGTGGACTATCCAAAGTTGTGAGAAAATTCACATAACTGTGTCCTTTTCAGCACTTGGACAAATTTATATTGAATAAATTAACATCAAAAGTCCTTTCTTAATTCACACCTTGGTTTATGCTATTTGTGACAAGGTCCATTGCCATCTCCTGTGGTGGATCCAGTTAATACACAGATCTGTAGAGTGTGTAGCATGACAAGCAGGGGTTTGAATCTTGTAACATCTATGTGTCAGACAATTGTGATAGACATGAGTAGATTAAGCTATGAATGTAGAAATGGCCACATTTTTAAGGTCTAACATTTCAAGTTCAGGGAGACATACCCGTTACAATAAGATTGTGATGTAACCCATTCAAACATATTTTTCATGACTTATCACAAATGCCTGTTTCTCTGGCATCAATGGTTGACAACATTTGTCATAGCTCAGTGTACATTTGGTGTATATGCCATGTAAATCTACAACAGGTCACTCAGTTATACACATTAATGCTTCACATGGGTGTGTTGTATGTTACTGCAGTGTCATACAGTTTTTACTATTGTTTTTAACAAGGCTCACTTCAGGGCTATATATCAATTTTAATATATAGTGCATTCACAACTGCAATTGTATGCACTTATTCTAGTCAGCATGTCTTTTTGGCAATTACACAAGGAAGGACACACATCATATAATTTCTTGCAGTGATGCAAATGGATCATAGCCACAATTAATTGTAGCTTGACATTTGTTATATTTGACCATTATCTGATGTATTAACATCATAATGCTGGCATGGACTTTTATTTTTTCCCACGTCTTGTATTAACTACCTATCCATATGTGATGTACACAACCCATTTGTCAGGGGATGGACTACACTTGATTCACACCATGACTTATGTGCATTTTTGCATAAGCCATATTAGCATGAGTAATTTTACATGTATGTATGTGTCACATCTGCTATAGTTAGAAAATAGTAATATATATATATATATATATATATATATATATATATATATATATAAAAAATCATCATTCTGTTTATATCCTTTTCAGTCTGATACATCTGTGAATGTGTCAGAGCCTTCTGTATTTGCAATCAAATGCCAATAAATAAATAAATAAATGCAATTTGTTACATACATACACAGCATGCATGAACAGTCACTAACTTTCCACCTTTCACAACATGCAGTTGCTTAAAAATGCTTTCTTTCATCACTTAATATTATTTTTGGTATGACTGCTCAGGTGTTTGAAATTCTTCTCAATATTTCCACATTGTCACAGGTGTTTGCAATGCCCTAACTACTGTCAGTATTGTTTCTTTCATACACCTAAGCCAATGACAGTCTTATGATGCTTTAACCTGTATACATGTTCTAACATCAACTATATGGATATAATTTATCTAACCTTTGATCATTCTCACAGTATACATTCCAATGGCAGAATACTTTCATATACCTGCCACACAGGTGTAGCTAAGCATTCTCAATACAGTCATGTGAGTAACAGAAATATTACTGAGCATGCCACAGAACATGTGTAGTGGCAACTGTACATTCATGTTTTTATGTCGGTAGGGTTGCCACCTGTTCAAATGCCCAAAGTGGGACATTTTTTGGTACAAACATCAGATTTTGCAGGCCAAAACATACCCATGGCCAGTACAAATGACAGAACCTCACTTTTTTGCCTAAGTAAAACCTTATTCTTATAACATTTTAGTTGCTTATTCTGTTTCTTATCACATTTAGGTGTTTCTGATACAGAATAACTGTTTTATGTAACTATTACACAAAATATAGGAAATAATTTTGTCCTAAAATCTCAGGACATTTGCCATTTTTGCAATTTTTTGGCAGAACACAACTACCCAAAGAGGAACTGTCCCTCGTATAGTGGGACAGGTGGTACCCATGTCTGTACTTATACTAATGTGTATAATTTATATTAATATACAACACATGCTTGCCTAATACATGTTTAAATGTACAATTCATTTTCTGTTATTTACAAGTGACAACAAATGGCAAAGAAATGTCCTTTTCTTAAGTGCATAACACAAAATTTTTGGGGATAATTTATTTTTCTTTACACATGATTAAGTGGAGAATATAGCTTACTATCAGTTACAACAGATAACTTTCTTGATACATTTATGATATGCAATAACTGCAATATATTCAGATATCCCCTAATGTACCTACTGCCCTGTTATCTTTTATCTCAACTCAGCAGTTTATAAACATGTGTTACATTTACTCCCCATGGATACACCATAGCTTTGTGTCCCTGTCACATCCTTTGCCAGCATTTCCTGTTTTAGTTATGTACATGGGTCACTAAAGTGAACAGGATTATTTGTTTAAATAAATATAACTAATTTATGTAAAAAAAATGCTGTTTATGAACTAATCCCATTTATTATCTGAATACAGTTTCCCCGTTAAACTTCTCTTGCTTCTTGTTTGTGCAGTAATCCTATTATGTCTAGGTACAGTTTCTCTTTTTACCTTCCCTTGCCTCTTAGATCTTTCATTAAAGTTGCACTTACCTTCCTTTATGCTGTCTGCACATGCTTGCTTGCTTACTGGGCTTGCATGTTTGCAACAACTAATGTTTATACTTGTGGCCTCAAGCCTCCGTACAGCTCTTTGTGGCTATGCACACTTGCGCTGGCCACGTATAGGTGCTGCTTAACATGTAAGCTTGTTTAGCAGCTTGCATATATAATGATTACTGCTGCTAATCACCCTAACATGCACAGATTGTGTAGTCTTACTGCAAGGTGTACACGCCTGTTAACGAATCAAGCAGATGTAGCCCTTGGGGAATAAAGTTTGTTGTACAGTACTGTAAAGTGACAAACTATAAACTAAACTTTTGATAAATCAGCTCTCTTCCCCCTGAATAACAGTAATAACATTTTAAACTTACCATATGCAAACAATATAAATACATGGTTAAATAAATTCAAGTACCTTTGAGTTAAATGTAAAGCAGATACATGTGTATTATCAGGACAAACCTTAATATGAGCAATGATAAGATCAAAACTGATTGTGATATTTGGGTAAAAATGAAATTGAATTTGCTATCAAGAGTATTTTTTAATAGTTAGTTTAGTTTAATATATTAATTATTGATAATAAAGTACTTTGAACTTTAAGTGTTACACTTGTTTTCGCTCAGTCCTGCTATTTTGACTTACTACAATTTCGATTTATACTGCTTGTACGAGCGTTTACCAGCATAGCAGCAGCCTCTATTACTTGTTTTACACATTATATTTTGAAGTTTAGTTGTACCAGCTATATTTCATGTATTCCAAGTAATTAACTCAAATGCAATTACAAGCCAATTTTATATAGAATTCAAAAAAAAAACTACAGAAAGTCTGAATAAACTTTCAGTATGAACATATTTCTACCTCTATATGGAAACAAAAAATTATACAGTAATTATAAATAGCCTTTCCGACTCCCATGTAAAGAGTGGATGTAAAATTCTTAACATTCAATTTATTTTTTTCTTCAGCCTCAGGACTGATTAATCTTATTTTCATATTTGGGAAACTCACCTGTTCTCCACATAATATCCCCCCTCTGAATCAAGATGTTTATATCACTTGTTAGTAGCTATTGTACTTCTCTCCTAACCTTAGCTTTTCTCAACAAAACCATGAGTACCCTCACTAACCTCTTTCTTTTACTAATCTTTAGATACTAGTGATTGAATTCTAAAACATCTTAAACCACATTACTTCAAAGTTTTTGGAGTAATTAAGGGAGGAATGTAACAAACAGTATTCATATGTGATATACAAAGGAATAGTAATATTAATGAGTGTAAAAAAATGTCAGGCATTCGCTTTCTAAATGAATGAGCTTCATTGCAGCTTAATACGCTGTTGTGAAGCAGCAGACTCATTTTTCAGTGGCATTACCTGTACATTAACACACTGCTAGAAAACATTTGCTTTACATTTTGTATTACCATCTTTTCTTGGCAGTGATTTTCTGAGCAGTCTTATTGCTTGAATGCTCTGTCATTATTAATATAACAGTTTCTGCACGTCTATGCTTAAACTGCCTGTGCTTTACTGTTCTCATTTGTCACTTGTCTTTAAGCATCTTTTTACGTAATGGGTGATTCTGAACAAGTCCCTTACCCAGACTGTGCTTGTGAGTGGAGTCTGAAAAGGGTCCATGAGGTTCAGTGTTCTAACACAGTTAACAAATATAAATATAATACATAAGTTACATTGGTCGGTCCTCACTTAATCTTTCCCATTATTTTATTCCACATTTTCACCTATCCTACTTTTCCTACTTTCTCCTAAAAGTTGTATGCTACTGTTTCTCTCGGCTTCACCCATTTTACCAACCTCTATTTTCTTTTTGATAGTTATTTCCTGTTAGGTAATATACACACATAGCTCAGCCAAACTGATCTTGTTTTGCTTGCATTTCTCTTTCTCCTCCTTTTCTGTCTTTTTTGTGTACCTCTCGCAGTCTCTCTCTCTTAAGTCCCTATTGTGCTTCTTCCACACTCTATTCATCCTACCTCCTTCTCTGCTTTTCCTGATTATTTACACTTCTGCCCATCAGCTTGTATCTCACCTTTTTATTAGACTTCTCTGTGCTATGATAATGTTAGCAATCATTTCCCCATTCTAATTTTTTATGCTAATTCTTTCTCAGAGCCCCCACTTTTGTCTCTTGTCTCCTTCTTTTTGAAAGGTTCCATAAGACCTCTTTTCTCTCCCTCTATAAAATTATGATTGGTTATCCTTTCTGTAGTTGGCTTAGCATTCTTTGATGACTATATTTGATTGACAGATATTTTCCTTTGTTCCTGCAATTCCATATACTCTGATCTTCTTTTTAATAATGTGGTCTGCATCCCACTATTTTTTTTATCATTTTCAGTCTGATAAAGGTTATAAATTCTTTAGGCATTGTCATTATGATCCCATGCTGCCAATCAAAATCACAATATTACAGATGCCCCTGAATGTCATTTTTTTCTAAGCTCTTCTTACACTAATGCAACAATCTTCCTCCTTAAAAATATCACTGTAAAACTATTAGATACAATACTTCACTTTTTGCCTATACACTGTAACTGTCTATGTTTATTGGTTGCTATTAATCATCCTTTTGCTAATATTAGTGAAACCATCAGTGCACATGCCTTTCTTCTCTATCATAAGTGGTGACTTGGCCCTACCTGTGTATCCTATCTCTATGATTGTCTATTTCTCAACTAACCACATCTATAATTAAAGAGCTGGATGTCAGTAAGTGTGTATTGTGACTAACATTCCATTTAGTCATGGCAGTTGTCCTTTACACATGCCAGACTTAAACCCACATATTGACAGGAAGGGCAGTGTGGCACTATTTCCTCTACTTCTCTTTAATGGTCAGTTAGGGAAGTGCCTTGTGTTTTATTAATGTCCAGGGAATGAATATTTACAGTTCAGCCTATGTGAGTGGTAATGAGCATATCCTTGCATCTGAACGCACATGAAGGTGCAACAATGTTTCTTCACATCACAAAAAAACTGCCAAGGGCAAACTAGAGTCCACATTCCATGCATTAGTACGTATAGCTTATCTAAACATTGCTGCATTGGATTGTGATTGACTGTGCCGTAGCTTGGTAAGAGAAGTTTTTATTTGAATTTATATTACATTTTTTATGCACACTGTTTTTCAGTCTATTAGGAAGGAAATGATAGCCTACAGACAAGAAAATTTACATTGATTTATATTTTGTTGTTTTACCTTTAATTTTCAATGTTAGTTGTTAGAAAGGGATAGATTTTACTTAGGCAAACTACAGACATCCCTAGGGGTCTAGTCAGCTATAGATTCATGCAGACTACAGAGAGGACAATCCATAGATTATCTAAATAATCCTGTTTTGGTTTGTGATTTATTGATCTTTACTCTCAAAAACAGGTGTGACTGCAAGCGTTAACAAGCAGAATTTACTGTGCACATTCATATACCAATGTAAAGGAATTCAAGCTTTTGTACGATGTTCATGACTTGTACGGTCAGTGCAAAAACTTTACTGTACTTAATTTTATATTTTGTTAGATATTGTTTGTGTGACTTTTTTCTTAGAAGTTGATTAAAGCTCTCTTTGAATTGTGTGGAAACTGATTTTTATCATTCTTTTCCTTTAGAAATTTTCATTTATTTGCAACTGAATATAGATTTCTTAAATTAGTATGTCATTAATGAGTTGTTAAACAACAAATACTTTGCAGAGTGTAATAAATGCTATGTATATATAAAGGTAACACCTGATAAAACTGGTGATCTGTGATCCTCATGTCAAAAGCTGGATGATTTGCTTACCATTATTAGTAGAAAACCTAGACCTACTGACGACAATTGCACTTGTGCAAGTGGCACAGTTTGGAGAACTGTTGTTACATATGTTAATGACAGGACTGATGAGATAAATAAAGCTAGGCAAAGAGCAAATGGAACCCATTTGGGAAAGAATGTGTTTATTGTCTGTAAGGATCATTCAACCCCTAGGAAACAAGATAATGCCACTGACAAGTTTGGAATTCTGGAAACAAGTGTGACATCCACACTCTGGGCCAGTAATGTAGGAGCCTGAATCCTCACTACTGACACTGGAAAGGGATGCTCGCACACACACACACACACACACACACACACACACACACACACACACACACACACACACACACATACACACGCCTGGGAAAGGCTGACACAGATTTACCAACTGTGCCCCCTTCTGCTCAGACTATAAGGTAGTTATCCCAACCACCAGGCACTACAAAGTGAGCTACCTAAGGCTCTTACAAGGGTACCCAATTATACTGAGTGAAATGAATATTACTACAAATGGTAATGTTGATCAAACAACCAGGCTTCAGGAGTAGCCACAGTGTTACCAATAGACAGAAGTACTCTTAAAGATTAAAATGTTCTCTAAAGGACCAGCCACAATGAAAAGTTGTAATATTCTTAATAATAAATAATAAAAGGACATGAAAATATGAAATATCTATTTACAGTAAACACCAGAGTTTCAATCACAGAAAATATTAAAATCACACAGATGAATAAATTCACATAGATACAGAAAAAGAACAGCACTTAACTACTCTGACTATATTTTACTGTCTAATCTAAAGAATTATTATTCCCATGTCACTTAATAGCACAAGGCGAGATGAAGTGTGTGAGAGATCCTTCTATGTCAGGTTCCAAGAAATTGACTGCAATGAGACTTCAGTCTTAGATAGTATTAAAACATTATTTATGTACAGAATAACATCACATATATCTGGTCATCTTACTTCTGGTTTCCATGCAACCACCCATGGCTAGAAACTGCCAGGATTTAGCACCTACATGTGAATAATACATGCATAAGAGCTTTGCTCAGATATGGTGCAACTTCTAGAAGTCATAAAGCAATTACAAAGTTATATTCCTCCTACAGAGACTAACAAACCATGCTTATTACAAACATTGCATCTCTGGTTTCATTCAAAACTGTGAGATAACATCTTTATGGCTTAGGCCCAGTAATTTAATTTTCTTACTGTTTCTCAAAGTCAGCTGGATTGGGATTAACCTCTTCTCTTCCAGTAACTGTTATATATAAGGGCCTTAGAGTAGCTGATTGTGAAGTATATACATACATGTAAACAGTAACAATAATGCATGCACATTTGAGCACACTATTGATACATTTTAAACAAAAAGAACCTTACAAATAAAATGTTTCAACACAAGCATTTGTACAAATCGGTTTGATATACAAATGACATATAATTGCTGTTATATGTTACACATCTACTGCCCTCCTTCTCCTGGCATAGCTGGCAATATTTCTCATCACCATAACAAGTATTCAGCAAGCTGAGGATTCAGAGCTTATAGAAGAATATAAAAAAGAAAGAATGAAAGACGTTCACAACAAATAACAAAGAAGAAAAAAAAAAGAAGGTCACTGCTTTATGTATCACACAGATTACAGGGAATGATAAAATTTTTCTATCAGAAGACTTTCAGTCTACAAAAAAGTTATCATTTTTCCAAAAGAGAGTGCAAAAAAAGCGACAAGGTGCAGGTGAAAAGAAAGAAATTAATATTAAATGAGGAAGGACTGAAGAACATTGCAGTAAGAAAAAAGAGGTGAAAAACAGATACTGACAATATGGCTCAGGGTGTGGATCTACAAAGCCAGCTGAATAAGAATTATATGCATACAAATGTAATAAGCAAAAAAAAAAAAAAACATCTGTGGGATTAATAAGACTAATGGTGATGAAGATCATTCATTTATAACATTTGATAGAATATCAATGAATTACAAGCTGAAGATTCTTCAGATCTGGTCAGAAAAGATATTCTTGTAATTGGATATTCCACTATTAGAGGAACTGATACTTACATTTGCAGAGAAGATAATGAACAATGAATAGTGTTATGCTTGCCAGGATCAAAAATAAAGGACGTGAGGCTGGCCTTAGAACACCTCGGTATAAAGAAGTACAGATCTGCTTTTATTTGTGTTGGTACAAATTATCTCATCCACGAGGGCTCTCTGAATCCAGGGAAGTAAATAGTGTGGGAAGAAATAGCCAGGGAATTGTTATGGCTAGGCTTGTATAGGCCCTAGGGCCGATAGCCTAGTACCAACCTATGAACCTATGAACCTATGAATGTTACTAGGAGCTTACAACCCTCTTAGATAACACAGCTTGTACAGGTGTCAAGATTCTCTTTTCACAAATTACATATAGAAAGTAGAGTCATGTCATCACGAATTGAAGGCATTTTTGGGTAAATACCTACATGAAAAAAATGTCACATTAAAAACAAAATCGAAATGTGTAGAGCATCTGAGCCTAATTTTGGTTCCACATATTCAGACAGGATGGTATGCACTTCTCAAGATCAGGGAAGAGAATTTTTGCAACAGACATTTTGCAATATTTGACAAACACAAATCAGGACATTTGCCTGGCCAAAAATTTAGCAGTTTAGAGATAGCAACATTTGACACATCCCTGATGGTTGCTAATGCTAGCAGCTTTAAAATAGTGTTTTTGTTAGAAAATGTGCTACATTCCCACAAGATTGATGTTGTTATTGTTTGAAAAACATGGTAAAACACAATGATTAGAAACCAGTTCTGTCAGGGTATAAGTGTTTTAACTGTAACAGTCATTCTAACAAAAAAATCAGGTGGAAGCGTTATGATAAGTATTAAAGATAGCATTGAGACCTGTGATTATAACATGTTCAGTGATAGCACCAGTACTATAGATTGTGTAACTGTGACAATAAAGAAAAACCTGGAACATATTACAATTGATGGAGTGTATAGACCACCAAAGTCAAGTGCTGATGATGTGGAGAAATCCGTGCATTTCTTGCACGAAACACAAGAGGGAAGAATAATAGTGGCTGTTGACTTAAATTTACTAGAAACAGACTGGAATAATATTGATGTATGTTCAGGAATAACAATTGCTTCAGATTGTAAAAAAAAAAAAAAAATATATATATATATATATATATATATATATATATATATATATATATATATATATATATTAGGGAATGAAACTAACTAGACGTTGTCTGTGTTCTTATGGATATTAATTCTACTGCATATCACATTTTATCTCTGACTATGTGCAGTGATCATGTGGTTATAAAGGTTAATTTATTGATAGCTAATTCTGCCAAACTGAAATCTAAACCAATGCACAGAAGGTTAATTACAGATTATATGGAAGCAAACCAGTCAATATGTAAAACTAATTGGAGTTATGCATTCTGTGAAAAAATTGCAGACGGAATGTGAAAAGTTTTGAAAGAGAAATTGTTTGAAAGTAAAAAATAATAAAAGAAATGTTTAACATCAGGATCTAGGCACACAGTATTAGGAGGACATATTTCATAAGAACAAGATACTTGATTGAGATGAGAGACAAGAGGAAATGGAGAAGAGGATGAACTACAACTTTGAAAAGTGAAGTAAAGAAGCTGGATAAACAAATTAAGCATAGTGTGAAACAAGATCAACACAAAACTGAAGAAAATTTATATAAAGATATTGAGCATAATAGGTGTGTAGATTCTAAAATTTATTCTCAGACACAGCAAATTATGGATGTATTTACAAAATCATTTTCTAAACAGTCTGACTTCACAAAGGGGGTGATAAGTTATCCTACTGACATTCTTCAAGTAACCTCAGATAATGAAATCAAGTTAGATTATATCAAAAAAGAACTATGTAAATTGGATCCAAACAAAGCACAGGGAGGAGACATAATTAGTAATAATGACCTGAGAATACTTCAGCAAGAACTTATGGTACAATTATATTCATTATTTACTAAGTTGTATAAATATGGGGAGATTCCTCAAGACTGGAGACATGCACTTATTAAACCTCTCTTTAAGGGAAAGGGAAGTAGGACAAACCCAGAATCATACAGACCCTTAAGTCTATTTTCATGTTGTGGAAAAATAATGGAGAAGATAATATTGAATAAGTTAGTGTCAGAATTGTAAAGATTGGGACTTGAAACCATATATCAGCATCTGTATATTGAAAATAGATCTATTAGCACCTGTAGCATGATGCTTGATAACTTTATATTAACAGTTGTGAATGAAAATTTGTGCTGTAATGCAATTTATATATGTTTAACTTCAGCATTTGACAGGGCCATACTCAAAACATTGATCAGTAAATTAAAACAACTAGATATTGTTGTATTCTGGGTAATATGGATAGCTGCATGGCTTACAAATAGAACATGGCAAGTACCATACAGCAGCTGGACAGGTAACATTTTTGATTACTGTCCGGGTGTCCCACAGGGCTCTGTCCTAGACCCATACTTTTTTATGTTGGATCCTTCAGATCTTTATTTTCATCTGAGGTATTCTACAGTCTGTATGCAGATGACTTGAAACTGGGTAAACTGATTACATGTGTTAGAGATAGGTCATGTGTGCAAAAGAATTTGACTAAGTCGATGATCTGGGCACAAGGGAATAATATGCTGATAAATATGTCAAAAACTAAGCATATGAGATTTGGGAAACATAAACTGAAAGGTGAATATTTTAATACAGCAAACAGTGATTGAAACTGTAGATTCATTTAAGGACCTGGGTATATGAGTAGATGCAGCCTTAAGTTTTTCTAATCATATCAACCAATTGGTTAATGATAGTTATAGAACTATTGGTTGTATAGAACAATTAATAAAGCCTATGAAATCAGAAATGATGAAGTCATTATTTGTTAATTACATTAGACCCAAACTTGAGTATCGAATAACAATATGGAAACCTAATAAAAAAACTGGCATGTGTAAACTGGAAAGAGAACAGCGGAAATATAACAAGGGCATCCATGGATGTGAAAATGTAAGTTATTATGAAAAACTAAAATATCTGAACTTGTACAGTGTCTCTTATAGATATCTAAGATATCTTATTCAGGTATATAGGGCATTTAGAGACAACTACCTCTGGGAATGTTTGGGGTTATCAAAAAGTACTAGAGAATCATCAGACAACCTATGTAGAAAATTCTATAGGAATGAGAAGTGTACTAACTGGTTCTCTGACAGAGTAGTTGATGCATGGAACAGCCTACCAAATTACATTAAAGCAAGCACTAGTTTAGATATTTTGAAGAACAGCCTGGACACTTCTTATTGGAACAACTGTTTTGGTATTTTGACAGCTTAGAAGGGCTTAATGCCCCTGCTTTAAATATTTGTACATATGTATGTATGTAGTATTATTTAATTGCAAACAGCATATAACACATTTGATTACACCTTTGAAAGTTGTAACGAGGCACAATTTCTGAGCAACTAAGAGTTTAATTTTTTTCTGACTTAATAACTATAAACATAGCAGCGCATGATTGCCTGCATTTGCAAGTTAGATTCTTACTGTATAAGTCATAACTTTTTTAAATTAAGCTTCAATTTGCTACCAAATTACATATTTTGCAAGACAATTGAGAAGCTACTTATTTGAAAGTAAAGTTATTAAAGTTATTGAATGTCCTGCATGAGCAATCTAGCAAACTGTTTTTTTTTTTTTTTTTTTTTTTTTTTTTGTATTAGCTAGTTAGATATTGTCTGCATGAGTTGAGATAACTTTCAATAAAGCCTCATGTAACAATTTTAAGATGGATTTTGCACAGGAGTATAAGTAGGTTATAGTATAAGAGACAGATTTTATATGTGGTAGAAGATACAATGAAGAGTTTGCATTTGGATTTTCAGGAATCTTATGTTGCTATCATGGTGGTTGCCATTCTGGGATTTTTTATTTTCGTTTTGAAAACACCTTTGACTACTGTAGCACCAACACAGAAGACACATTCTTAGATGTTGGATGTGCTTATCCATTCCTTATTGCCACTGCTTGTTACAGTAGGACTTCAGACACGTGCAGATAAAACTGAAATGTAAACATGAATTTCCTGCTCTGCTGTTGTGAGTATGCCAGTTCACAAATGGAATGCATTAGACATCAGCAAAAGGCAGAAGAAAATAATCAATAAATATGTGTCAGATGAGATGATTTATTGAATGAAGTGCTGTCTGTTTGGGGATAATAACTTTACAGAGCTGTATACTTCTCTTTATGTCTACATATTGTGGCTAAGTTACTCAGTTTCTTATTAACATGGTAAATGTTAAGTTGGCATGACAGACAATTTACATTTTGGCTTTCTATTGTGTGAAGATCATCGTAAATAAGCAGCATACATTTACTAGACTGAACAGTACTGACAAAAAAGTGATGCTTTCTAACTCTTTAAGAAGAAGAAATGGGCTGCAGCATATTAGGAAATGTCTCAGACATAAACACTAAACAGTAAAATGTCTTGGAAATTCGAGTCTGGAACAGGAAAACATATAGCAATATGTTGCTTAACCCAGCTTAACCTACTTTAGAAATTTTGCTTGTTGCACATTTCCTGCCACACAGGATATGTTTGGATTGACTTTACAAAAAGTGATAGACTAAGTAATTTGTGTAATTGTCTAAAACAACATTAGAATTTTAAGGCATGCATGAGCAGTCTTTGGAAGTCATTAAAGGTCTAATCATTAAAAGGAATCCTATAAGATATTGATAAATATAAATGTCAGAGAGCAGCATAAGATGTAATACAAGTTACCAATGGAATTTATGTAACCAAGCTGTGGAATGCAGCAATAAACACCATCTATGACATGTAAGACATTAGCATGAAATATGAAAGGCGATTTATTTTTAAATAAATGTTTCAGTTTCATATGATTGTGTTGCCATCAAATAGAACTGACATTTTATGCATTTCAGGTTATTTGGTGCTTGAAGGAAATGGGCTGCAATGATGTACCTCATTCCATCAGAATTTGGGAATGGAGACTTTCAACCACAGAGGTGTGCACTGCAAGTATAATGGAGTGGATATCAACAATATATATCATTTTCAAAAAGAAAGACAAGTCTTTCTTTTGTGTACTAAACACATTTTAAAGCATGCACTTTAGAACTATCTGTGGAATGCCAGAGTCATAAGAAAGGAAAACAAGTATACAGAACACTTTAACTATTATACACTCCAAGGAATGGACAAGGTGCTTGTTTCTAGAAATACTGTCTTTAATCAAATACGTATTTCTGCTGTACATAAAATAAAAGTGTGAGTGAGTCAGTAAACTCAGCAACATCAACCAACTTGGGCTGAGTGACTTGAGCAACATGGTAGTTTAAGGCATTTGCAATCAAATGGATCCAGACAGCTTATCTATTGGGTAATCTGGGTTTATTAGAAATGACCATATGCTATATGGTAGCTCCTCAACACTGGCAGCTACATGATTCTTTAACACTTTAGAAGACTGAGATCTTCTTTTTCTGGAAAGGCATGTTGGTAACTGAAAGTTGGTCTTTTTCATTCCCTTCATTATTTTCAAGGAAAGACCACCACCCAGAAGAATCCTTCCACCCATATAATTCTAACACAGACTGTTATATATTCCTTTATTGAAGAGAATGCTGAAGCTGACCTTCAAGTACCACACCTCATAGACATGTCACATTGCCTTAGTTTTCCCATTATTCATAAAGGCTGCAGCTCTTCTTTGCACTCAGCCAAAGTGTATGCTGTATTCATAATCTGGGGGTGAGCAAGTGCACAGCATGCATTTGTGGACGGACGTACTACCTGGATATGCAAATGAGGTCAGTGTAATTTACTTGCATTGAATATGGAAAAGCAAAGCATATTCTATAATCCTACCCATGTTTTATAAATGTGTAAGTTGTACAAAGATGGCCTTTTCACACATGCAAAGTATTTAGTGAAATTGTAAATGGTTTGTACCTTGAAATATAGCAGGCAAGCACAGCTGAGTGCAGTCACAATTAAAGCATTACAGAAAAGGTGTATACTGCATAGCAGCTAACAGGACTTGTTTTTTTAAAGTAAAGGAGTTATAACTTTCTCATATAGGGGTATCCTTTTGTAGATACCCTGATGGTGTCATTAAGGAAAAGAAAATAGGTGATAGAACAAAATGAAAAAGAGGAGTGTGACACCCACCACTGGTACTAATATGTGATGGCCACCAATATGTGTCATCCCCATGCCGGGCCAGTAATCAAGGAGCCTGAATTCTCACCACTGACACTGGAGAGGGATGTGCACTTAGAATAAAAAATGGATACACTCAGTATTTCCAGATGCAGACCTCTCTGTATCAAGTACAATTTCCCTTAAGAGCACTCAGGGAACATACTCAGCCCGGGGTCGGAATGGCTCTATATCTGTCTCCCTCCAGATCTCCAATAAGACTCCCCACTGGTACAACTGTAGGGTTAGGTCCTCAGCTGAGTGTCCAAGACAAGTCTTCCAGCTCACACTCTGTGAACCCAGTGCTTCGTGTCCCTGACCCAACTTGCTGACACACGCACACTGATAGATTTGATTTTTCACACACAGACACCTGGGAAAGGCTGGCACAGATGTACCTGCTGTGTCCCCTTCTGCCCTTCAGCTACTCTAAGGCCCTTAACAAAGAGTGTCCAATTATACTGTGTAATGTTAATACAAATGGTAGTAGCTCGCAAAGACAGCTAGGCCTTCTGGAGTGGCCCACACAGTGTTACCAATGAATATAAGTGCTCTCTAATGCTAATACTTTCTAGAAAGGACCAGCCACAATGAAACGTTTAAATATATTTAACAATAAACAATAAAAATACATGAAAATAATGAATATGTATTCACAGTAAACCACAGAGTTCAAATCACAGGAAATATTGAAAAGAACATTGAAGGACAGACTCAGAGAAAAATATATATATATAAACTAAGCTTCACTATATTCCTGACTAAATCTAAGAGAATTTTACTGTTCCTTATTAACTTACTTGGGCAAGGCAAGATGAAATATGTGAGCAGTCTTTCTAGTCAGGCCCCAAACAGAGTATTCTGTATTCTGAGATTACTCCCTGTAAACTATAATACCCAAGATGACTTGTAGAATGACCTCATCTGCTCACCTAACTCTAGGTTCCAACAATATCTCCTTTTGAAGTTTGAGACAGGACTTTAGCAGACTGCTACAATACACATTTAGAGCTTTTATGGAAATGCGTAAGGACATCCCCTCTTTTCACTGAGCTAATGAACAAAGGCTCTGTCCCAGACCCATTGGCTCTAGTCCTACTTAGCACTGTGGGGTAATGTTCAATAACTTAACAGTTCATTTACATTTCCCTTATTTTTCTTAAAATAAGCCAGCTGATTACCCATTGCTGTGCCAGTGTCCTCTATTAAAATATACTGTATACATTTAATTAGGGTACCACAATACAGGTACATTTCTCTTTATTTCAGCAGAGTGCACTGTTGATACATTTTAACACAATTAACACAAGCAAAACTCACAAATACATTTTCAACACAAGCACCTGTACATATTAGCTTGATATACAGGTGACATATAATTATTTGTAAAATTCCAGCTAGATGTGCTGGAACAAATACATCCACTGCCCTACTTCTCCCGGGCATGGCTGGCAGTAGCTCCTATCATCACTAGGAGACAAAACAAAGAGTTGAATACACAAGAGACATCAATAGGGTTTCAGCTGGAGGCGGTAAGGAGGATGGTATGTTTTTGTCTGGGGATAAACCCCCCCCCCCCATTTTTCTAAAGTTTTTTTAAGAGGTTAGTGGGCATGGGAAATGGGGAAGAAAGTGAGGGCAAAACAATAAGAGAAGAAGGGCTGAGGAAGTCTCAGCTCTGTACTCAGTCCATAGAGCCTCAAATTTGTCTACAGCCAGATGGTGTCATAATGGAGGAACCTGATTTTGAGGGAATAGGGGCCTGTGTTTGCATGATGGTTGGCATCAACTGGGCGAGAATGACTTCTACACAACTGAAGAGTGAGGCATTGACTGGCTGAATTCTCCTGTCTACTACATCTATCATCATGTCCTCAACCAAACTCTAAAGTCTACATTGAATGAGGCTTGCCAGACTCCCACATTCTGGAGTGCCTGCAGGACAGGCACCTCCACATCGACCCTGTGAAGACATCTCGAGATGGGCAGAGGGTGATCTCTCCCTAGCCTGGGAGGCGCATGCCTGGTCTGCTCCTGAGGGATATGAATGTGAATAAAAGAAAAATAAAATGGGAGAGAAGCAAAACAACAAAGGAGAAAGAAACATGTAAGGAAAATAATAAATAAAACAGAAAAAGGGGGTGGGGAGAGACAAAGCAGAAAAAGCACAATAAATGCACACAATACTGTCTTAATGCAAGGAAGCAACTCAATAAAGCACTGCAGAAAATATCTTTATTGAAATAAGCTTGTATGTGGGAAGTGCTTATGCATATAGTTGGTGGGTATTAATTGGGTTAGTGTTTATGTAAATGGGAGGAATGTGTAATAGTAGTGCTTAAACATACTTGTCATGAATTCAAATGGCAAGGGATTTTTTTTCTTTCTGAATGGTTTTGTTTTTCAACTCTGCACTTTTCAAACTCATTTTACAGTACCCAGACATCAAACAAAAAAACAAATCACTAATTATAGCAGTTAATCATGGTTCAAAATGACAGTACAACACATTTCTCTTTAGCTGTTTCTGTCCCTGTCTTCATTTGCATTTCTTTCAGCTGCAAAGGTATACAAATAATTGTTTGCAGGATTATCCAGCTTTTCTCTGATTATCCCAAAAGAATTGCTGTACTACTGCTCATGTTACTCTGAATTATGTATAATAATTTGTACTATGCTTAGTTAAGTACTAACTATACTTATGCTGAGTCAATAAACACAATGTAAAGACATTCTGATCATTTACTGAATGCAGAAGACAAGAGAGGTAAAGCTGCAAGGCAGCCCCCTGGTGACCCCCATGCCCCTTGAGGGAGAGACCAGGAAGGCATTTGAGCCGCTGACAAAAATTTGCCAGAAACTGCAGCACTCTGGTTTAAATATGGATCAGTGTGAGGATGGACCACCCCTGAATCCAGCTCATGGACAAATCAGCTTATGGGTAAGCCTTCCTTGTCCAATAAACTGAGTCATTGACCACACAGCAAAGACATTATCACCATTTACTGAATACAATAGACACCGTTAAGATGCCACATAAAACAGTCAGTAAACCATTACCATTGTTCCATTTGGCATAAAAAAGCCTAATCTGACTGAGTTTTAAAGGTTTGGGTGCGTAAACAAAGCTACCCTGGATCTGGTCATATCAGCCTTTATGTCCTGCCTCCAAACCCAAATACTTTCTGCCATGGCCACCTGTTAAACTGCAACCAGCTTGCTTTGTGTAATGAAGCTGCTGAGCACAACCAGGGAGGAAAACAAGGGGAGAAAGCTGCAAGGTTGGTGCAAACCCAGCATGTCTGAACACCGTTTCCCCCCTTTAAATGGCTGTGAACCCATGGTACCCATGTTTCACCACACATCCCAATCGGTTACCTATTAAAAGTTTCAATGGCTAGGGAAATGTCTAGGTTAAACAAGTGAAAACCTAAATTGGTCAAATGTACTGTATCACTGCTATAAAAATCACAGTCCAATTTAACAAGGTCTTTATGGTGAAAGACTTGGAAACTGATATGGCTAGCTGCCTGAGTCACTCTGTAATTAATAAATCACCTGGACATCTCAATTGCAGTGGATTTTCTAACACCTTCCCAAGAGATTCTCGGCACTATCACTGATCACAAGAACATCACTTCTGCATATATTGTGTGGAGCCTCTGCATATCTGACAGGATTCAATACAACAAGATGATTTTCAGAACTAAGGTTAAGTCACACCCCCCCCTAAGGTGAATCACCAGGACCTTGGGCAATCTTCAGTTGGTAGTAACCTGGTGCCAAATCTCCCAAAAGTAAAACCATAACAGTCCTGAATAACTAAATCACTGAACTAACTATTTTTTTATGATCTAAAGAACCAGTAAACCCATCTGGTTGAACCAAGGCTTGAGACCATAGCTTCATAGGTTTACAAGAGATTACTAGGCTAATGGCTCAAGAGCCTTTACAAGCTTAGCCAGTTTTGCCCAAATTTTACCCAATTTTCTATCCATAGGGGATGGATAACAAGAGTCAGCAAGCAGAGTTTTGACAATTTTTACAGACTGCCTCTGTCCATAAGGGACATGAGTGTCTCCACAGGAGTGAATATGCAATTCCGCATTCATTGGTCCAGATTGCACTTGAAGATAGGGAAGGGCTCTGCTTCATGTGAATAGGAAGCCTAGTTTAGAGGAGGAGCAATCTGTGGGACACATAGCTGTCTCTCCTGCATGACCTATTCATGTCAGATCAGGTTTAAATTTTTGGAGTGGGTAACCCAGGTGCTGTTAGTTTTACAAATGTGCAAAATTTTCATCAGGGCTAGGTGAGAGAGTGCCTTGTAGGTCGAGCACAGATCACCACTCAGTAATTGGTAGGAAACTGAATACAGTGATAGGGCTTTTGATCAGTACACAAATAACATGTTAGTTATACACTGTATTTTTTGGGTAAGAAGCCTTTAAAGACATGTCAATTGTTGCAGGTGCCTGACAAGGTACATGCCAAAGAGTGCATCGTACTTGATTATTGATCTGATGAGGGCCAAGTACAGTGGAACTATGACATGCTTAAATATGGATGCCCTGCCCTTACTTATAAGCTGAGCCATACAGAAGGATTTCCTCAACACCACGGACACTTTGTTATCAAAGTTCAGATTACTATCTATATGACTATCCAAATCTCTCATCACTGGGTCCACTCGTGGGGCAGGGGTGCTATCAATGCTGTAATTTGTAGGGGTATTTGATTTCCCAAAGGGTAATATTATGCTATTCTTTACATTTAGTATGAGGCCATGGCACCCACTCCAGTCATTAGTCTGTGTCAGACCTATTTGTAGGATATCAACATCATTTGCAGTGAGTGATTGCCTTCAACTTGCACTTATTAGCAAACTTGCTCAGCCAAAGGCCATCTACATTTGTCTTAAGATATGAGAAGTGTATCCCAAAGAGGAGGGAGCCCAGCACTGAGCCCCTCTTGCTGAATGTGGATTCCTCGACTCTAACAACGTGTCCTATCCGTGAGCCATTTGGCTATCTATCTGGTGACATTGGGTTTTATGCCCAATTTTGTGAGTTTGTCTGTAATACCCAAGTGGTGTATTGTGTCAATAGCAAAGTCACAGGACATCGATTTTTTTTCCCAAAAAAATCGGTGGGCCATCTTCGGAACTTTGCCATTTTCTCCACTATGGTGCGATCTCGGATTGATATATTTAAGTAGAGGGGTGGGGGGCACAGCCCCCCATTTCATTTTGTGTTTAAACTTTTTTTTTTTCTGTCGAGCAGTGAATTTTTCCCTGGGAAAAAATTTGTTGTTCTGTGTGTTTGGTTTTTTTTTTGTTGTTTCGATATTATCGGTTTGATGAAACAGCGTTCACTCTTTTTGTGGTGCGATAATATGATATAGACGTGTGTCAAACACCTTGGCCAGGTCAAGGTAGGTGGTATGCACTGTCTTACCCTCTTTCATGGCCTTGGTGTCCTTCTCAAACAAGTCCACCAGATTGAATAGGCAGGACCTGCCCTCAACAAAGCCAAATTGAGTTGGATCTACAGTCTGGATATTTTCTGTTATTGTTCACCAGATTCATGTTTATCCTTTCCATAGGCTTACAGATGAGGCTAGTCAGACTTATGGGTTGGCAGTTTCTTGTATCAGTTGATAGTCCCCACCTTATGCAGAGGAATGACTGTTGCTGTCTTCAACTATACTGGGACAAAGCCTGTCTGGAGACTGCAGTTAAATTGAAATCTGAGTGGGTCTGCTAGGTTATGTTTCAAGTTATTTAACAGGCACTCTGGGATTCCATCAGGACCCATTAATGCCATCCTTCTAGCTTTAGAAAGTGCAGTGATGACCTGTATTTTTGTGATAACAGGGAAAGGAATGGTAGGGTTTATTTCCATGGGAAGTGATTGGAGTTGATGAGACAGTGAAATTTGAGCTGTATTTATCAGCCAGCATGTTTGCTATTTCTTCTGGCTGAGTATAGATAGTGCCATCTGCAGCCAACTCAGCACATTGTTGAGCATTTCCCTTAAGATTTCAGACATAACTAAAAATGCTTTGGTGTTATTCTTTGTTTGAGGGGCTATTTTAGTCTTGTATTTAGCTTTTGAAGATGAATAATTCTCTGATTTGCCTGTTGAGACTATTGAAGGATGTTTTTCTCTGTTATGCACCCTCCAATTTACTTCTAGACATGAATTTCTTCCTTCTGTTGCACAGTCTATATATTCCTGGGGTCCAGTGGAGTGGCTTGTCTTTCCAGCTAGACCTGGGTTTATTTCAGCCAAGTAGTCACATTTCTATGTAGTTGGTTAAGTGGTTGGGATATTTGCCCCTAAGTGGAAGTGCAGACTAGCTGTTCCAGAGCATTTGCATTAACAAGGTCCAGGGATCTCTGAGCTTGCATAATAGTGGTCGTATATGTTTCCTAGTTTATAGAGGGGTAGTTAAAATCTCCCATGAGTAGTGTGTTTGGCTGAATGATAAGTGATTCTAGTAACTTCAAGTATGCATACTGGTTGTCCTGGTTCATGGTTGGGGACCTGTAGCTAGCGATGATATGGTGGGAGATTTTGCCTGTGGTCAGCTGGACATGGAGTAGCTCAGGTAAGTCATCTTGCTTGACCAATATAGAGGTGTGATTGTTTTTTTATGTAAATGGAAACACTACCTGCTTTTGTTTTTTCCCTTTCAGAGGTTGGTCTGAATGTGTGATAAGCACTGCAGCCTTGCACTGCTGGTGCTTCCCCAGCTTTGTACCACACTTCTGTAACTGTATGGACATCTGCATTCTCCTGGGTGGGGACAACTTCCAGGGAGTGCAGTTTCGTGTTAAGACTCCTAGCACTAAGCAGAAGTACCTTCAGCTTGGCATTAGTGGAATTTGTCATATTGCTAGGTCTACTGGTTTAGCACTGCCTAAAAATGGAACTGTGGGGGTGGCTAATGCCTTGGCCAGTATTCAAAATCCTAGTGACGACAGGTCCAGACCATCTCTGGCAAAGCAGCTTGGCCTGTGGATCATACCATCCCAGGCTGAAAAGTAGTGGATCCCCTGGAAATGACACCAGTAACTAAGTCAATTATTGAGGTCAACTATTTTTTGTTTGCATTGTGATAACATCCTTGGTGAGGGTAGAACGCTGCTTAATGTGAGGCTCATGCCAACCTGCAACATGCATTCAGAGAGGTCCATTAAATCTCTCTTCATATATTTCAGGGAGGTGAGGCTTAGGTCACTCACACCCACATGGTGACTTGAATGTCTGTGTGATCTGGTGAATCCTGACCCCTGAAAGGCAACTGACCATAACTCTCTCTTTATCCAATCTGGTGAGGGGGTGTCCATATGTCTCATGATGGAGCCTCCTATAGCCAAGATGTTAGAATGCATGATGTTTTGCTTAGAGGCTTGCTTGTGGAGACACTGTGATATATATTTTTATGTGTAGTGGTCGGTGTTACGTTTTGTTAACTTTTTGTTTAAAATGCAGTTTCTGAGGGCAACATATGGGAGACCTCTGTAGTTTTGGTAAATTACTTATTAGTACCTCAACATGTGTAGGGTTTTATGTAGAGATGTTATTTAGTGAGGGAAATGGGGTCCATATCATATGAGTGAATCGCACAAATTGCAAACGCTCATAATATTGAATGTACTAGACCTCAATCTTCCTATTGTGGGGGGCTGCACCCCCCACCCCCCCCCTAAATATATATTCCAACTCCGAGATCACACTAGAGTGAGGAAAGGGCAAATATCCCATTCTTCACTGTACCGCAATTTCACAAAAAGCACTTTGAGGTCCGGTGCTTTCAATATTATGAGCGTTCGCAATTTGTGCAATTCACTCATATGATATAGACCCAGGGAAATGATGTGTGTGCGCTGACAATCTGTTTGTCATTTGATTTGTCAGTATGTGAAAGTTGTCTCTCAATTTCCATAGTGTAACTACATCTTTCACATAATGTGTTTGATTGTTTCAGGATTAAGTGATTGTCTGTACACGAGACAATTGCTACATTGCCTGAGGATGATTATGTCCACCAGTTATGCCACAGAGATAGCTGGAAAGTGCCTATCCATGGTCTCAGATTTTTTACTATGGGATTAACCAGGTAGAAGAATGGGGAGATTTGCAATTCCCTTGATATAAGAATCCCCCACCATCGAGATAACCTCTTTCCCTGAAACAAAAAGCTGTATGTTAGTGCCTGATGTATAAAAAGTAGGCATCAGAAACTCACCTACCAGTCTTTTTGAAAGACCTTAGTTGAATGACCCTTCATAGCTAAATCAGAAGTGTGGCCTACTTTAAATAAATGGGATGAATGACAAGTAAGCATCAGGCACTCACCTACCAGTTTTTTGAAGGACCTCAGCTGAATGGCCCTCCAAGCTAAATCAGATGTTTGGCCAACTTTAAATAAATGGGATGAGCACCCCAGAGGATGTATGCTTTGTCCTTTGAGGATCTTGCATTATAGCAGGTTAACATCTGACAAATTGAAGGACTTGCGGCCTCCCACCAAAAACTAAGCTTGTCCTAAAAGCTTTTGGAGAGATCTTTTGTAGTACCCTGTGTCACAAAAGGAGATACTGCCAGCCCAGCCATCTGGAATTCTGTAAATAATTATGTCATTTGTGAATATTAATATGATTTATATAAAAGTGTAATGAAAAGAGATACTGCCAGCCCAGCTGTCTAGAATTCTATAAATAATTATATATTTGTGAATGTCAACATGACTCATATGCTTATGTTACAAATGTATTAGAACTATGTGTTGTATGTATATCAAACTGCTGGTACAGAAGTGCATGTTGAAAAGGGTTTGTAAAGTACTAAACTTAAAAATGAAACCACAGTGTACACTATTGGATTACAACAAGAATGTATCTGCACTATTGTAACTGTTTAGATGTATATATTTTAACAATAGAAACTGGAGCACCAGAGGTTACTTTCAGAAAAACAGCTGAAATTAAATTACTTTATGACAGCAAGAGACATGATGTCTATACTAGGGAGCTCACTGTGTTGTCTTGAAAGAGATATAATTTAAAAGCTTGAGATGTGAAAGTGTTTTATTCTTTTATGATTTACAGGATCTGTTAGGTCTAAGAAAAACCCTGTCTATGTATTTTCACAGGTAGATGCTAAATGCTATAAGCTACATCAATTGAGGTTTTACCTGGGATAGAGTCAGATGACAAGAAGTGATGTCATCCTGCGAGCTATCCCAGCAGCAATTTTTGAAATATTAATTTAAGAACTCTCTGAGAGAGATTGAGTATTCTGTATTTTGTCCAAAAGAAATGGTGAGAGTCCAGGTTCCTCAAAAATAAAGACAAATAGTCCACTTTATTGAACTTTAACCACAGGAGCAACCAGAATAAGCGCTTTCGTCTTAGCCACAAGACTTCCTCAGATACCCCATCCATATTTTTCAATCCTTATATGATGAACTAATTAACCATCAATTAATTGTCAATTAAAATTTTGAAAAATTTGAAAAAAACAGTGCTTAATAACAATTTTCTTTCACCCTATAAAAAGTACAAAAATATATAAAAATATAAATACAGTCCATTTTACTGATCATGTTAATACCTCTTATCCATAGTTAAAACAAAATGTACTAAAATGTTCAACCATTTACTAAAAATCTAAATTTTCAAATATTACAGACCAAATTAAAATAATGTGTCTCCATAGTTGTTAAATAACTAATATAAATATATTGCCTGAATGTTCAAACTAGTGATGCTTTAGAAATTAATACAGGTTTGACTGAAATATATTCATTTAATCCAGGGGGTATATTCGACTTTAACCTAAGTTGCCATTTTAACTCTTTGTTTAAAAGCATATTTTTTGAATCACCACCCCCTATGTTGTTCTTAACTATATATATTATACCAAATTTATATCCATTACAAAATCTGCAGTTGGTGGAATATTTATATAAAACACTAGCCTACTTCTTGGTTTTTACATCATAGCAAAGTTCATACATCCTGTCTTTAAGTGCCCTCTCCGTTTTTCCCACATAATATGCAGGGCACCCATTACACATAGCTAAATATACTAACATTCTGGTGTTACAGTTTCCTTTGCAAAATCTGACCATACTGCCAAGTCCGTTTTGCAGCTGTATGTGATTCTCCCTCAAAATGTTAGAACATTGCCTACAACTACCACAAGGGGCAGTTGCCTTTTCAGCGTACTTTTTTTGAAATTCTGTTATCTCAAATGTTCTTTTGAAATTAATTCCTGTCCTAAAAAAACAGAAAAAGTTGACGAGAGATAAACAACAATATGCAGTTAAAAAATAATATCCAGGGCCTAGAACAAATGGATATAATAATCATAACAAGATGGGTATAGATCACATGGAGAGGGAAGGGGGGACTATCCAGTACACTAGAAAGGATAGGACTAGGAATGGAGTACACAGAGGTTTGGATGAATTAGATTCTTTTTCAGAACAGCAAAAAAACTCATTGGGCAGGATTCATGAAGCCTCCGTGTAAGAGTTATAACTCTTACACGGAGGCTGCAGTTAAACGGAGTGATGTCAGCATGCTCTGCATATTCATGAGAGCATGCTGAATCACACCTAAGGCTAACTCGGTCCGTGTAAGACAGTAGGGGGCGTGTCCGTAGGCCGAGCCCTGCAAGCGGACACGCCCCCAGAAGAGTGAAAGTGCCCAAAGTAAACACCCATGACAGAGTCCATGGAAATGTGAATAAACACAACACATGCCCCCACAGACTACGAACATAAAATGTACAAATGAACATCTTATAATTTTTCTTAAATTGTAAAGATGTTTGCCCATGAGTGTGCTCATTTGTGCGGGCGTGCCCGTAGCGCAGCCACAGTTAGCAGTCAGTGGGAAAGCATATAAGAACTAAATATGCAAAGTAAGCCAAGAAGCAATAGCGTAGCGGTAGAGATGTTGGCTGAAGAGCAAGCATCCATGGTGCGAGCCCCCACAACATCAAATTTTTTTTTTAGTAAAATAAGCACAAAACAAGTCCCTGACAAATATGTACACATATAAAATCACAATTTATGTAAAATATAATGAAATAGTCCATTTATTTTGAAGAAATGTGAGGTAACAAAACAATAGAAAATGCCAGATGTGCCTATAGCTGAGCTACAGTTTAACAAGGTGAGTGCATCTGCCCATAGCTGAGCAGTGGTTTAACAGGTGCAAAATGAGTGCCAGTAGCTGAGCAGTGGTTTAACAGGTGCAAAATGAGTGCCCGTAGCTGAGCAGTGGTTTAACAGGCGCAAAATGAGTGCCCGTAGCTAAGCAGTGGTTTCACACGCTGAAACTGTGTGACCCTAGCTGAGCTGAGCGTAATATGCGTGCTGACAGCCAAATGAGGCATGAACCAGCGCACCCCATTTGTGCAGAGCTGCGCACCGCGCTAACAAGCTAACCAGCGGGCAACATTGAGCAAGCTGTAACAAAACTGCCTTTACACAGACACACCCCCTAGCCTGTCTAGACAGTCATAAAATATAAAAAGCAGTGGTCAGGTTCGAACCCAGGATACCATGCACCATAGTTAAGGTACTAAGCCACGACAGCTGTACTCAGAAATGCAGTAATAGCAAATATATAGGAATGAATAGAAAGTGGAGCATGACAAAGCAGGTTCTGTGAAGTGGATACAATTCCAAAATGGCCAATCACAGATAAGTGCGGGAAAAATGGCATATATAAGCCCCATAGGTGGGAATACACAGCATAAACGATTGTAGAACTGACTTGCAGTCAGAATGTCAGGTGTAGGTGAGGGTAGTTGCTTTTGAGCACAGAGGTGGGGTGTTGAGGAGTCCAGATACATGGTCTGGCTCCTAGTCCACAATCATGAGGCCCAACTCATGCAGGGCCAGGTCCTGTGGGGAGCATATAGGGCTGAGGCATGGGACCGGTTGGCTCATGATCTCACCAGTGCCACAGGGATTCCAAGGACTGGTGAGCAGGTCCGTCACCACCATGTGGACCTGAAGAGACGCAAGCAGGACCAATTGAACCTTTGGATCCAGGAGGCCCAGCAAATGCCCAACGCCCCACTACTGAGTAAGTTATATTTTATTATGTATGTAAGAAATTAAATTAGCTGATATTATGGAGATGTGTATTCCAATATTACTTCATTTATATTACAGCTGCAGGTGTCCGTTCTGTGAACCGCAGAGCCTATGGTGATAGGAAGGTATGGTTGCATCACCAGGCAGGTCAGTAATCTACTCCCAGTAACTGTAAAGAAATATCAAAGTATGACAGTTAGCAAAAGAGTGCAGTGTAGTCACTAAGTAATAAAATGTGCAAGTAACAGTGTAAAAGTGTTTGCAAGTATTGCTTGATTAGAAAAGTGTGTTGCAGTCTGTAATCCAAACAGAAAATGAAAATGTCTGAAATAAAGTCTGAAATAATAATGCCCCACCTGTAATATAATAGTACACAACCTGCAGCAGGCTGAAAAGTACAGCTGCAGAAGATGAGCAAATCACATGTGTGAAATATATCCCTGTTGAAATACTGAAACATGACAGAAGTGAGACTGCTGGAAAGGATTGTAATAACTACAGGTAAAACATGTCAATAAAGCCTAGAAGTAAGTACCATCCTGAATAGTAAAATGAAAACAAGTGAGAGAGTGTGAGAAAGAGTTATGAATCCACCAATAAAGTAGGAAGAACCCATGAATAAAGTATACTGCAGTCAGTTCAGAATGAAATGAATGTGACAAGTAGAAGCAAACTGCAAAATGTGTCCAAAGTGTTGCTGCAGCTGGAATGTGTATCCCAAAATCTGGATATGTTGCTCTCAGTCTGCAATATGCAGATAGTATGATTGTCTGAAATATCAAACATCCACAGTTGTCTATAGCTATATAAACCAAATGTAGCAGGATGATGTAGCTGAACAAAGCCAGATATGAACGTGTATGAATAACAATAAAATGTATATTGATGTAGCAGTAACAGTCCTATCACCAAATTGAAGTAGTAATCATATAGGAAACTGTAGTTAGAACACAGGTGTGTATATATCTGTAGCAATTAGAAATGTACAGCATATGTATTGGTATTCGAAGGTGTTAATAATATTTTCTTCACCCCACCCTATAACCACATATAATCCATTCCACGTGAAATTGGTATGTGCAATCACAGTTAACACCCCTGGACATTTGTCCTGTTGGGTCATAAATATTTCCATGTCCGTTGATGCATCGGCCCTGTTCATACATCCAAACCTGATGGCCTGTTGCCATCAATCAACCCTGCATGTTGTTGGACTGTGTATTGCTGTTCAAATTATGCATGTGTTATACTCGCTGTTCAATGGTGTGAATATCTGGGTGTTTGGTTAATGGGAATACTAATGCATGCTGTTACAACTAATTGCGAATGGTATTGTATGTTACTAACCCAAACTGTCATGACATAACGCAAAACATAGGACGACAGGGAAGGTGGGTTCCAGCGGACCCACCTCTCCCACCTCAGCTGGCGAGTGCACCTGGCACTAATGCCCAGTCTGGACCATCCTCCGGTGGCCCTGTGCCACCTGTGGGTGGAAGCGCTGCAGGGGATGGGGCCTGTCCCCCCTCTGCAAGCGTGGCCAGAGGAGAACCACCACTCACCCTCCGTAGCGTCCGGACTGTGGTGTGTAGGGAGATCCGGGACTCTGTTCTTGGGCCCCTATGCCAGCTTGAGGCACAGGTGGCACAACTTATGGGCATGCCTGTTGCCCGGCCTACACAGCCCCCAGCACAGCCCCATCCTGGGCAGTGAAGGAACAGTGGCAACTGCCCATGGGTGGGGATATCAGTTCCAAAGTTGCCATCTGTGGGCTCATGGGCTCTGGATATCCAAACCTCCATCCCCGTTAGTTGTGTAACCCCCCCACACGTGTCATACACCGCCTCTGTATGCGTCTTGTTTGTCTTGACTGTTGACCTACCCAACCTACCTTTCCAGCTATACCGACTTCCTTCACCTGACATACCACTCTCATCTGAAAAAAAAAAAAAAAAAGGGCACTCTGTACCCACAAAAAAATTACGCCCCATACATAGCTGCCCATTCTGCACATATGTCTGCCGGACATGGAAAATAACAATTACAATTGGCTGTACAACAAGTATTATTGTTGTCCTTACACCTCTCTCAGGGGTTGAAGGTATCAAATGTCACACCAAATTACAAACATATGCACAGCTGTTGCTGATGAAGAAATGGGCAGCTATGGGCCTTACCTACATCCCTCCTGCAAAACCCAAGCTTGTTTCCCTACTGTCTTACCCTCTTTGTGACCCCTTTTTCACCATTTTCCTGTCTCCCCATTTTCATTTCTTTCAAAGAAAATAGCGCGGGTGTGCGCAAGAGTAAGCACGTTTAAGTGGTTGTAAGCAGGTGTGCGCATGTGTGCGTGGAGCTAAACGCCAGTGTGCATGCGTGAGCTCCACGCAAACCAGCGCTAACCTGGTTCCAACTGCTTAAAAGTGCCTTAGGCACTCTGATTGACAGGTCCTGTAGTCAGTTCAAAAGCAAAATAAAATCCCACTGTCAGTCCCGAACCCAGGACCTTGGAAACAATAGTCTGCATGACTTACCACTAAGCCATGACTGTTATACAACAACATTGTGCTAAAATAAATATATCATGTAATAGTAGGAATGAATGTAAAGGGAATATAGGATGTGTAGTACACAAAGCATGTCATTTAGAATTACTGTCAAAACCAGTGGATTTCCATAATAGTAGTGTGTGAACATAAACAGCCATGCTAGTTGGTAGCTAGTAGGTAATAATGTCACTGTAGTACCTTGCAAGCCACACACATACTCACAGCAGGATAATCACTGCCCATACCCCACAACCTCTTACAGGAACACATCCAGACCAAGTAATAAAATATGTGGAGCAAAGGGCCAAAACCAGGGACACATAACAAATAATGTTACAACAAACTTAGACAGTTCAGAGAGTAACAGGTTCTGCATTTTGTGGGATGTTTGGAAGGGTATGAAGTCTGAAACTTGAATGTTTGTCACTATATTCTGACTTGAGCCCAGAGTGATTTGCCAGAAAAAGCTGTGCATGAGATATTGACCAAAATATGAGGCAGAAATGTGGACAACCTGCAAATATTTGTACACATGAGAGGTCTGACACCACCATATTTGAATAGTTAAGAGCCTAGACATAGCAACAGTGAATGAGTTACAGGGATGCCCCACAGACTCCATGTGAAATGTACAAACAGTAGGCAGAAAGGTGTTACAACACATGCAATGGTAACTATGGAGTCCTGAAAGTATGCACCACTTGCATGGAAGAAAAAGTGTAGTAATGCATATGCTCATGCTATCCCACAGTCACAACTGCAGCATACCGGACAATTTAATGGGTGTACCCCACTGATATGCACCATTCCATGAGGCAGATAACAGATGCACCTGAGAGTCTCTGGGGCCTGCTCAGCAGCATACTCAAATACCCTAGTAGATGTCAAGGCCCACACCATGGCCAGACCACACTGCATGCTGTAACACCCTAGCAGATATAGCAAGCATTCCAAGGTGTGAATGTACATGGAAAATAGGAAAGCCACAGCAGCACACTACAGTCAGGACACCTAGCAGGCATACAGGTAGTGACTGTAAAGGGCAAATATTGAAGCCATAGCAACAAAGTGCAAGCAAAAGTGCAAGGAAAGCACACACACACATTAACAGTAGTAGTAGTCGTAGGTGTCAGTGTACATACACAGTTAGTACCGGACACTGGAGAAATGAATGGAGGAATGTCAACACAGCTGGAAATATGAGAGAGATACCAACCTTTACACTCACAGAACATTGTCCACAGCATACCAGCATGGTCCCTGCCCTTAAAATCTGAAAGGGCTATGCCTATCTCACATACCTTCTTATAGCACTGTTCTGAAATCACAGTGAGAACTGCAATCAGTACACAACTGGCTGCATGCAATTAGCAAATGCTGGCTAACAATTGGTGCAGAGGCCATCACATGGACATTTGCAGATACCTACAAAAGTATGCTGTACTCCCAGTCCACATGCAATACTTTCATTGCACCCTGAGGAGGAACTGAGAGACAGAGAGAGAGAGAGAGAGAGAGAGAGAGAGAGAGAGAGACAGAGACAGAGACAGAGAAAAACAAAATTAAACAAACACAAACAAACTGTTCAGCAACAGCCACCTGAAAGCTGACAACTGGCAAGGGAGCAGCAGGACGCAAAACCAGATGGCAACACAAGAAGCTGTGACAAACACAGGTAATGTAAAGTAATACTATAAAGGTCTACATACTGTGAACCCTCCATATGTGTCATTGATCTGTATCCATATGTATATGAAGATGTGCAAAGGGCAGGGGACATACAGCAACTATCAGTGAAGGCTGTACATACATTTGTATGTGAGAGCATCTATGTGCACATATCAATGTAGGTTGAATGTAGGTTGTAGTGCAATGTATAAAGTAGGTTTCACAGTTATGTATGTTTAGCAGTATGTTAGTGTGTGTATACAGTATGGTAGACAAACATGTTGATATACCTGTCTATCATATGGATACGTATGTATGTCAAAATATGTATGTATGTATGTATATATATATATATATATATATATATATATATATATATATATATATAATATGCATATATGTATACATACATAGAGAGAGATGTAGGAATACATAGACAGATGTAGATAGATAGAATATGTACAAACATATATATGTAATACACACATACAGATATAGATATATGTAGATACATATACATAGACAGACTGATCTGACTATCTACAGGTATGACTGTATATGACGATCTCAACACCACCTGTCCCACCCCCTCTGTCACTCTCATCCCCTCTGTGTCACCCCCCCTCCCCATATCTATAGCAATATATGTACATCAATATATATATGTGTATATGTATACAGACAGATATATATACATATAGATATATCTATATACATACATATATATATATATATATATATATATATATATATATATATATATATATATATATATAGAGAGAGAGAGAGAGAGAGATGTATATATATTCTGAGTGAGGCACATGTGTACAGATGTATTGCAACAGGTGCCTGGTGACAAAGGCATGGAGTGAACACCAGTGTCAAAACTGGAGTACCATACCCCATTTCAAATCACCTACACCAGTAACCACCAGTTATGTGATTGGCTGCCCACCACTGCATGTGTCAGGGGTGAACAGGGTCATAAATGTGTACAATAGTCCCCCCAATGATATTCACAGTGGCAAACTATTCCTGGAATACCTGCACATGCTATGTGTCAGCAGACATGGTGTGTCAGCTGTGGACATGTAGGTCAGTGTACCCCTCCACACCACATAATGGCTGCCATGGTATGTACCTCACATGACAGCTACAGATATGGAGAAGGACACAGTGACGTGTACAACACTGTGACAATGCACTTAAACACATTACCAATGCACAGTGACTGACAACACCACAGAGTACACACATACTACCCACATAGAGGTCACCACTCCTTGATTTACATACGTAAGTCACACCCATGACAGATGTCCAACAACCATTGTAACACCTCACACCATCCACAACCTAAATGACTGCTGTGTGTCATCCATGCCACTGCAATAGAGAGCACATGTGGAGGTAAAGGTTCCTACCCACAGATAAGACATACCCTGCAATAAACCACACAGTGTTAAGAAGCAAGACTCCCCATGAGTACATGTCACACATACCCCTGCTGAATGTTAGTCAGATAGGTAATATGCCATATGAGTCACCCTGTGTAACTGTGTGACAGCAGCAGGTACCATCACAACACATGTGTCACAATTGTCAGGGTAGCAAGAA